>NC_053026.1:524450175-524577457 GCF_003073215.2 Triticum urartu
TGGCGCGCCTATAGGGCCGGCCGGCCTCCTCCCCTTGCTCCTTTATATACGGGGGCAGGGGGCACCCCTAGACACACAAGTTGATCCATGTGATCATATTCTTAGCCGTGTGCGGTGCCCCCTTCCACCATAGTCCTCGATAATATTGTAGCGGTGCTTAGGCGAAGCCCTGCGACGGTAGTACATCAAGATCGTCACCACGCCGTCGTGCTGACGGAACTCTTCCCCGACACTTTGCTGGATCGGAGTCCGGGGATCATCATCGAGCTGAACGTGTGCTAGAACTCGGAGGTGCCGTAGTTTCGGTGCTTGATCGGTCGGGCCGTGGAGACGTACGACTACATCAACCAAACGCTTCGGTTGTCGATCTACAAGGGTACGTAGATCACACTCTCCCCTCTCGTTGCTATGCATCACCATGATCTTGCGTGTGCGTAGGAAATTTTTTGAAATTACTACGAAACCCTACAGTGTTCTCCAAACATGCTGCTGCTCAGGTTGGCGAACGCGTATGCCATACAGGAGCAATTGCGGCTACACTCTGCCGCATACTCCTCATACTTACTCCTACCTCCACCAATAAACAAAAACCTGTCAGGTGACTTCATCCCCGGCAAGGGCACGAAGCCGTCACTCCACCCTTGCAGTGCCTCCTTCCGTTGGCACCCCGCCGAGAATCTGCCGCTGGTCCACTCCTCCGTGCTACTTGGCTCAAAGCCATCTAGGCACTTGCATGTTGGCATGGTGGGTGTCGTGACCGTCTTGTCGCAGTAGCCATTGGGGCCACAGTAACTGTAACGGTTGCATTCAACAGTTGGAAACTTCCAAATGACAACCCATGCTGATGACCTACTGCTCCAGCTTTGGATCTGAAACTCGCCATAGTAGGTTAGCACAAACCTGGTGCGCGGGGCGCCGTCGGAGAGACTATAAGTGACGTATGCCTCATCCTCATTGTTGACATAGGCTAGGTAGATGATATGATCGCTGATATTTGTGTCCCCAATTAGTTGTTGTTGGGCTAGATACCCTGTCCAGGGAGCGGCACGAGATACCGGGTGCTCGCCGTCCCACAGGAATACTTGGAGCGACCTGTTTGTGTCGCTGCCATAGGAGAAGCGCCCCTGCGAGGGGTCGCTGGGGCCTTTCCATGATACCAGCCGCTTGGTGGTGGTATGCGTCCTGTAGTTTATGCCGAGCTTCATGCTGGGAAGGAAGGTGTCTGTGCGGTGGTCGAAGCTCTGCCATAGCATGGTGCCATTTGACGATCGGATGACGAAGTTACCGGTGTTTAGAAGCACCGCCGTCGGGGTAGATGAGACCAGACCATTGGTCAGGTTGGCTGTTGTCCAAACGACACGGCTTCCGCCACCACCATCAGAAAGAACCAGATTAGAGCTGTTGGTGAGTTAGAGCTTCGGTATTGAGGAAGTTGTGTTGGTGGCCGGGGTATTTCGGTTGGCGACCCACACAACGGTGAGCTCAGGGATGTCGTTGTACCATACGCCTAGGTACAAGCTGGCCGGAGAAGAATTGGAGGGGTTGAAGAAGCCCAAGGCGAATCCACCATCATCGGAGACGATGGTGTTACCAGGGGACAGCGCCCTGCCGGGGACAAGCCGGTGTTGGGAAGCGCTCAACGGCAGGAAGAGAAGGATCATGACCGTGGTGCAGCTGGCGAGAGCCAGCCAATCCATCGACCGATCAGGCTTAGATCCTCGACCTTTTTTTTCTGGACTGTGACTGCAAAGCCGTTGCTGCTTTTCGTCATGAATATAGCAAGATAAAATCAGCAGAGCGGCCTGCATTCCTTTATAAAACGGGAAGATTGCCAAATTGTGATAGAGCCACTGGTACGATAAGCATAGTGATGCATTCCGCAAACTACCAAACCGCAGAGCCCGCGGTCGTGCCCTCAGCATTACGTCGAACACCTGCTGGGTAACACCACGAGCCCGGCGCTGCTGGTCAGCCTGACGCGGCGCTGTTCCTCCCACGGTCTCCGTGCCGCTGGACGCCCCGCGAGGAGTGCAGCCCGGAGGAAGCACGAGCGGGGAGTGGAGGCAGTGGGCGACGGTGCGAGGCGAGGAAGCAGTAGTGGAACGGCTGCGAAGCCGCCAGAAGAGAGAGGGTGTGGTGTTGATACCAGATTTTGGCATGGTCGAAAATATAATTAAGAATGCCTTAAATGGAAAAATGCTCAAAGTTAGAAAGTTTCGTTTCATCAAAAAAATAAACTTTTATATTTGGCCTATAGCCATCCGGTCTCATCTCCAAGGCCGAAGTTGTTGGGGAACGTAGTAATTTCAAAAAAATTCCTATGCACACGCAAGATCATGATGATGCATAGCAACGAGAGGGGGAGAGTGTGATCTACGTACCCTTGTAGATCGACAACGGAAGCGTTAACTTGGTTGATGTAGTCGTACGTCTTCACGGCCCGACCGATCAAGCACCGAAACTACGGCACCTCCGAGTTCTAACACACGTTCAGCTCGATGACGATCCCCGGACTCCGATCCAGCAAAGTGTCGGGGAAGAGTTCCGTCAGCACGACAGCGTGGTGACGATCTTGATGTACTACTGTCACAGGGCTTCGCCTAAGCACCGTTACAATATTATCCAGGACTATGGTGGAAGGGGGCACCGCACACGGCTAAGAAAACGATCACGTGGATCAACTTGTGTCTCTAGGGGTGCCCCTGCCTCCGTATATAAAGGTTCAAGGGAGGGGGGCTGGCCGGCCAACAGGAGGCGCGCCAGGAGGAGTCCTACTCCTTCTATGAGTAGGACTCCCCCCTTTTCCTAATTGGAATAGGATTCACGGAGTGTCGGTGTACTGGAGTAGGGGTACCCTAGTATCCCGAACTTGTGCACGGGCAGTCGCAGCATCCCGCGGCAAGGCTTGCCGGGTAACCGCCAAGGTCCTCCGTGGTTCCTTTGGAGCCATTCAAGAACAAAGTATCCAAGTCAAAGAGACAAGACCCCGGCAAGAGGAGCTTGCCGGGAAGGCCATCCAAGGCATCTCAAGACCCCGGCAAGAGGAGCTTGCCGGGAAGGCCACCCAAGGCATCTCAAGGAACTTGCCACGGCGCGCCACGCGTCCCGGCAAGGCCCGGTGAGCGACAAGCTCCCGGACGCGACAAGACAACGACCGCGGCAAGGCGCTTGCCGCGGCAAGCCACCTCTCCGTGCCCGCTGCAGCACATCCACCAACGTGTCGCTCTGGGGCCCTTCCAGGCGTACGTGGCGGGAGGCTGTGCAGCCAGCGGCGTGCGGTGGCAAGCGGCGCTGACAAGTTTGCCATCGTGGCGAGCGGTGGCGCCCCTAACGGTCCCTTTTGCACTATTTAGGCGACACAGACGGGCATTTAATGCCCTTGTCTCCTGCCGTCAGGGTTAGGTACGATACACTGTAGCGGGTAGCTGTGCCTACCGTAGCACCTTTCCATTTCTACCCTTTGCCTCCGTTGCCACCTGTCGGTGACCCCTTGATCATATAAAAGGAGGCCCGTGCGCAACGTAGAGGGGGGGAGCTAGCTCAGAAATACTCACGCTCGGTCTCGTTAGCTGCTGAAGTGCACTGTAGCAATCCGCGCTCCCGAGCAAGAAATCAATACAAACCACAAAGCAGGAGTAGGGTTTTACGCATCCGTGCGGCCCGAACCTGGGTAAATCGCTCACGTGCATCACCTCGATTTGCTCTTTGCACGATCTCCGCCCCCGCCGAACCGAAAGGGACTCGGTCCGCCGGTCCCATAGGTGCCCGTGGATCAGTACCCCGGCACGGAGGGGGAAAAGAGGAGAGAGAGAAGGAAGGGGAGCCGGCCCCCTCTCCTTGTCCTATTCGGACCAAGGGGAGGGAGGGGCGGGCGGCCCATCTATGGCCACCTCTCCTCTCTTCCACCAAGGCCCACTAGGGCCCATATACCTCCCGGGGGTTTCCGGTAACCTCCCGATACTCCGGTAAAATCCCGATTTCACCCGGAACACTTTGATATCCAAACATAGGCTTCCAATATATCAATCTTTATGTCTCGACCATTTCGAGACTCCTCGTCATGTCCGTGATCACATCCGGGACTCCGAACAACCTTCGGTACATCAAAATGCATAAACTCATAATATAACTGTCATCGTAACCTTAAGCGTGCGGACCCTACGGGTTCGAGAACAATGTAGACATGACCGAGACACGTCTCCGGTCAATAACCAATAGCGGAACCTGGATGCTCATATTGGCTCCTACATATTCTACGAAGATCTTTTATCGGTCAGACCGCATAACAACATACGTTGTTCCCTTTGTCATCGGTATGTTACTTGCCCGAGATTCGATCGTCGGTATCCTATACCTAGTTCAATCTCGTTACCGGCAAGTCTCTTTACTCGTTCTGTAATACATCATCCCGCAACTAACTCATTAGTTGCAAGGCTTAAGTGATGTGCATTACCGAGAGGGCCCAGAGATACCTCTCCGACAATCGGAGTGACAAATCCTAATCTCGAAATACGCCAACCCAACATGTACCTTTGGAGACACCTGTAGAGCTCCTTTATAATCACCCAGTTACGTTGTGACGTTTGGTAGCACACAAAGTGTTCCTCCGGCAAACGGGAGTTGCATAATCTCATAGTCATAGGAACATGTATAAGTCATGAAGAAAGCAATAGCAACATACTAAACGATCGGGTGCTAAGCTAATGGAATGGGTCATGTCAATCAGATCATTCACCTAATGATGTGATCCCGTTAATCAAATAACAACTCTTTGTCCATGGTTAGGAAACATAACCATCTTTGATTAACGAGCTAGTCAAGTAGAGGCATACTAGTGACACTCTGTTTGTCTATGTATTCACACATGTATTATGTTTCCGGTTAATACAATTCTAGCATGAATAATAAACATTTATCATGATATAAGGAAATAAATAATAACTTTATTATTGCCTCTAGGGCATATTTCCTTCAGTCTCCCACTTGCACTAGAGTCAATAATCTAGATTACACAGTAATGATTCTAACACCCATGGAGCCTTGGTGCTGATCATGTTTTGCTCGTGGAAGAGGCTTAGTCAACGGGTCTGCAACATTCAGATCCGTATGTATCTTGCAAATCTCTATGTCTCCCACCTGGACTAGATCCCGGATGGAATTGAAGCGTCTCTTGATGTGCTTGGTTCTCTTGTGAAATCTGGATTCCTTTGCCAAGGCAATTGCACCAGTATTGTCACAAAAGATTTTCATTGGACCCGATGCACTAGGTATGACACCTAGATCGGATATGAACTCCTTCATCCAGACTCCTTCATTTGCTGCTTCCGAAGCAGCTATGTATCCGCTTCACACGTAGATCCCGCCACGACGCTTTGTTTAGAACTGAAACTGACAGCTCCACCATTTAATGTAAACACGTATCCGGTTTGCGATTTAGAATGGTCCGGATCAGTGTCAAAGCTTGCATCCACGTAACTGTTTATGATGAGCTCTTTGTCACCTCCATATACGAGAAACATATCCTTAGTCCTTTTTGTTGGAAATATGCCCTAGAGGCAATAATAAATTGATTTATTATATTTCCTTGTTCATGATAATCGTTTATTATCCATGCTAGAATTGTATTGATAGGAAACTCAGATACATGTGTGGATACATAGACAACACCATGTCCCTAGTAAGCCTCTAGTTGACTAGCTCGTTGATTAATAGATGGTTACGGTTTCCTGACCATGGACATTGGATGTCGTTGATAACGGGATCACATCATTAGGAGAATGATGTGATGGACAAGACCCAATCCTAAGCATAGCACTAGATCGTGTAGTTCGTATGCTAAAGCTTTTCTAATGTCAAGTATCATTTCCTTAGACCATGAGATTGTGCAACTCCCGGATACCGTAGGAGTGCTTTGGGTGTGCCAAACGTCACAACGTAACTGGGTGGCTATAAAGGTACACTACGGGTATCTCCGAAAGTGTCTGTTGGGTTGGCACGAATCGAGACTGGGATTTGTCACTCCGTGTGACGGAGAGGTATCTCTGGGCCCACTCGGTAGGACATCATCATAATGTGCACAATGTGATCAAGGAGTTGATCACGGGATGATGTGTTTACGGAACGAGTAAAGAGACTTGCCGGTAACGAGATTGAACAAGGTATCGGGATACCGACGATCGAATCTCGGGCAAGTATCGTACCGATAAACAAGGGGAATTGTATACGGGATTGATTAAGTCCTTGACATCGTGGTTCATCCGATGAGATCATCATGGAACATGTGGGAGCCAACATGGGTATCCAGATCCCGCTGTTGGTTATTGACCGGAGAACGTCTCGGTCATGTCTGCATGGTTCCCGAACCCGTAGGGTCTACACACTTAAGGTTCGATGACGCTGGGGTTATAAAGGAAGTTTGTATGTGGTTACCGAATGTTGTTCGGAGTCCCGGATGAGATCCCGGACGTCACGAGGAGTTCCGGAATGGTCCGGAGGTAAAGATTTATATATAGGAAGTTCTATTTCGGCCATCGGGACAAGCTTCGGGGTCATCGGTATTGTACCGGGACCACCGGAAGGGTCCCGGGGGTCCACCGGGTGGGGCCACCTATCCCGGAGGGTCCCATGGGCTGAAGTGGGAAGGGATCCAACCCAAAGTGGGCTGGGGCACCACTTTCCCCTAGGGCCCATGCGCCTAGTGGTGGGGAAACCCTAAGGAAGAGTCCCAAAAGGGGAAGGCACCTCCTAGGTGCCTTGGGGAGGAGGGATTCCTCCCTTGGCCGCCGCCCCCCTAGGAGATTGGATCTCCTAGGGCCGGCGCCCCCCCCCTTTCCCCCCTATATATAGTGGGGGAGATGGAGGACTTCTTACCTTTGCCTTTGGTGCAAACCTCTCCCTCTCTCCTTGCTGGATCAAGGCATGGGAGACGTCACCGGGCTGTACGTGTGTTGAACACGGAGGTGCCGTCCGTTCGGCACTAGGATCATCGGTGATTTGGATCACGACGAGTACGACTCCTTCAACCCCGTTCTCTTGAACGCTTCCGCTTAGCGATCTACGAGGGTATGTAGATGCACTCTCCTTCCTCTCGTTGCTGGTCTCTCCATAGATAGATCTTGGTGACACGTAGGAAAATTTTGAAATTCTGCTACGTTCCCCAACAGTGGCATCATGAGCTAGGTCTATTGCGTAGATTCTATGCACGAGTAGAACACAAAGTAGTTGTGGGCGTTGATTTTGTTCAATATTCTTACCGTTACTAGTCCAATCTTGATTCGGCGGCATTGTGGAATGAAGCGGCCCGGACCAACCTTACACGTACGCTTACGTGAGACCAGTTCCACCGACAAACATGCACTAGTTGCATAAGGTGGCTGGCGGGTGTCTGTCTCTCCCACTTTAGTCGGATCGGATTCGATGAAAAGGGTCCTTATGAAGGGTAAATAGCAATTGGCATATCACGTTGTGGTTTTGCGTAGGTAAGGAACGTTCTTGCTAGAAACCCATAGCAGCCACGTAAAACATGCAAACAACAATTAGAGGACGTCTAACTTGTTTTTGCAGGGTATGCTATGTGATGTGATATGGCCAAAGGATGTGATGTATGAGATGATCATGTTCTTGTAATAGGAATCACGACTTGCATGTCGATGAGTATGACAACCGGCAGGAGCCATAGGAGTTGTCTTAATTTATTTATGACCTGTGTGTCAACATAAACGTCATGTAATTACTTTACTTTATTGCTAACCGTTAGCTGTAGTAGTAGAAGTAATAGTTGGCGAGGCAACTTCATGGAGACACAATGATGGAGATCATGATGATGGAGATCATGGTGTCATGCCGGTGACGATGATGATCATGGAGCCCCAAGATGGAGATCAAAGGAGCTATGTGATATTGGCCATATCATGTCACTATTATTATTTGATTGCATGTGATGTTAATCATGTTTTGTACATCTTGTTTACTTAGAACGACGGTAGTAAATAAGATGATCCCTCATAATAATTTCAAGAAAGTGTTTCCCTAACTGTGCACCGTTGCGACAGTTCGTTTTTCAAAGCACCACATGATGATCGGGTGTTTGATTCAGACGTTCACATACAACGGGTGTAAGACAGATTTACACATGCAAACACTTAGGTTGACTTGACGAGCCTAGCATGTACAGACATGGCCTCGGAACACAGAAGACCGAAAGGTCGAGCATGAGTCATATAGAAGATACGATCAACATGAAGATGTTCACCGATGTTGACTAGACCGTCTCACGTGATGATCGGACACGGCCTAGTTGACTCGGATCATGTAATCACTTAGATGACTAGAGGGATGTCTATCTGAGTGGGAGTTCATAAGATGAACTTAATTATCCTGAACATAGTCAAAAGGTCTTCGCAAATTATGTCGTAGCTCGCGCTTCAGTTCTACTGTTTAGTTATGTTCCTAGAGAAAATTTAGTTGAAAGTTGATAGTAGCAATTATGCGGACTAGGTCCGTAAACTGAGGATTGTCCTCATTGCTTCATAGAAGGTTTATGTCCTTAATGCACCGCTCAGTGTGCTGAACCTCGAACGTCGTCTGTGGATGTTGCGAACATCTGACATACACATTTTGATAACTACGTGATAGTTCAGTTAAACGGTTTAGAGTTGAGGCACCGAAGACGGTTTTTGAAACGTCGCGAAACATATGAGATGTTTCGAGGGCTGAAATTGGGATTTCAGGCTCGTGCCCACGTCAAGAGGTATAAGACCTCCGACGATTTTCTTAGCCTACCAACTAAGGAGAAAAGCTCAATTGTTGAGCTTGTGCTCAGATTGTCTGAGTACAACAATCATTTGAATCGAGTGGGAGTTAATCTTCCAGATGAGATATTGATGTTTCTCCGAAGTCATTACCACCAAGCTGCTAGAGCTTCGTGATGAACTATAATGTATCGGGGACATATATGATGATCCTTGAGATATTCGCGATGTTTGACACCACAAAAGTAGAAATCAAGAAGGAGCATCAATTGTTGATGGTTGGTGAAACCACTAGTTTCAAGAAGGGCAAGGGCAAGAAGGGATACTTCATGAAACGGCAAATCAGCTGCTGCTCTAATGAAGAAACCCAAAGTTGAACCCAAACCCGAGACTAAGTGCTTCTGTAATAAGGGGAACAGCCACTGGAACAGAATTACCCTAGATGCTTGGTAGATGAGAAGGCTAGCAAGGTCGGTAGAAGTATATTGGATATACATTGTGTTAATGTGTACTTTACTAGTACTCCTAGTAACACCAGGGTATTAGATACCGGTTCGGTTGCTAAGTGTTAGTAACTCGAAATAAAAGCTACGGATTAAACGGAGACTAGCTAAAGGTGAGCTGACGATATGTGTTGGAAGTGTTTCCAATGTTGATATGATCAAGCATCGCACGCTCCCTCTACCATCGAGATTGGTGTTAAACCTAAATAATTGTTATTTGGTGTTTGCGTTGAGCATAGACATGATTGGATTATGTCTATCGCAATACGGTTATTCATTTAAGGAGAATAATGGTTACTCTGTTTATTTGAATAATACCTTCAATGGTCTTACGCCTAAAATGAATGGTTTATTGAATCTCGATCGTAGTGATACACATGTTCATGCCAAAAGATATAGGATAGTAATGATAGTACCACCTACTTGTGGCACTGCCACGTAAGTCATATCGGTATAAAACGCATGAAGAAGCTCCATGTTGATGGATCTTTGGGCTCACTCATTTTTGAAAAGTTTGAGACATGCGAACCATGTCTATTGGTGTATATGCATGAAGAAACTCCATGCAAATGGACCGTTTGAACTCACTTGATCTTGAATCACTTGAGACATGCAAATCATACCACATGGGCAAGATGACTGAAAGCCTCGGTTTCAGTAAAATGGAACTAGAAAGCAACTTGTTGGAAGAAATACATTTTGATGTGTGCATTCCAATGAGTGCTGAGGCGTGTTGTGGATATCGTTATGTTCTTACTTCACAGATGATTTGAGTAGATGTTGAGTACATTTACTTGATAAAATCACGAGTCTGAATTATTGAAAGGTTCAAGTAATTTCAGGGTGAAGTTGAAAGATCATCGTGACAAGAGGATAAAATATCTATGATATGATCATAGAGATGAATATCTAAATTACGAGTTTCGCACAGAATTAAGACATTGTGGAAATTGTTTCACAACTAATACAGCCTGGAACACCATAGTGTGATGGTGTGTCCGAACATCATAACTGCACCCTATTGGATATGATGCATACCATGATGTCTCTTATCGAATTACCACGATAGTTTATGGGTTAGGCATTAGAGACAACCACATTCACTTTAAATAGGGCACCACATAATTCCGATGAGATGACATCGTATGAACTATGGTTTAGAGAAACCTAAGCTGTCATTTCTTAAAAGTTTGGGGCTGCGACGCTTATGTGAAAAAGTTTCAGGCCGATAAGCTCGAACCCTAAGAGGATAAATAAATCTTCATAGGACACCCAAAATAGTTGGGTATACCTCCTGTCTAAGATTCGAAAGCAATAAATGATTGTTTCTAGAATCAGTTCCTTTCTCGAGGAAAAGTTTCTCTCGAAAGAATTGAGTGGGAGGATGGTGGAAACTTGATGAGGTTATTGAACCGTCTCTTCAACTAGTGTGTGGCAGGGCACAGGAAGTTGTTCCTGTGGCACCTACACCAATTGAAGTGGAAGCTTATGATAGTGATCATGAAACTTCAGATCAAGTCACTACCAAACATCGTAGGATGACAAGGATGCGTACTACTTCAGAGTGGTACGTAATCCTGTCTTGGAAGTCATGTTGCTAGACAACAATGAACCTACAAGCTATGGAGAAGCGATGGTGGGCCCGGATTCCGATGAATGGCTCGAGGCCATAAAATCCGAGAGAGGATCCATGTATGAAGACAAAGTGTAGACTTTGGCGGAATGGCTCGATGGTCGTAAGGCTATTGAGAACAGATGGATTTTTAAAAGGAAGGCGTACAATGATGGTAAATGTCACCATTAAGAAAGCTCGACTTGTCGTTAAGATGTTTTCCGACAAGTTCAAGGAGTTGACTACGATGAGACTTTCTCACTCGTAGCGATGCTAAGAGTCAGTTGGAATTATATTAGCGATTACTGCATTATTTATAAAATCTTGCAGATAGGATGTCAAAACATTGTTTCCTCGACGGTTTTCTTGAGGAAAAGTTGTATGTGATACAAACGGAAGGTTTTGTCAATCCTGAAAGATGCTAATAAGTATGCAAAGCTCCAGCAATCCTTCTGAGGACTGGAGTAAGCATCTAGGAGTTGGAATGTATGCTTTGATGAGATGATCAAAGATTTTGGGTGTATACAAAGTTTATGAGAAACTTGTATTTCCAAAGAAGTGAGTGGGAGCACTATAGAATTTCTGATGAATATATGTTGTTGACATATTGTTGATCAGAAATGACGTAGAATTTTTGAAAAGCATATAGGGTTATTTGGAAAGTGCTTTTTAAAGGGAAAGCCTGGATTAAGCTATTTGAACATTGAGCATCAAGATCTATAAGGATAGATCAAAACGCTTAATGGTACTTTCAAATGAGCACATTCCTTGACATGATCTTGAAGGTGTTCAAGATGGATCAGCCAAAGAAGGAGTTCTTGCTTGAGTTGTAAGGTATGAAGTTAAGACTTAAAGCTCGACCACGGCAGAATAGAGAGAAAGGACGAAGGTCGTCCCCTATGCTTAAGACATAGGCTCTACAGTATGCTATGCTGTGTACCGCACCTGAAGTGTGCCTTGCCATGAGTCAGTCAAGGGGTACAAGAGTGATCCAAGAATGGATCACAGGACAGCGGTCAAAGTTATCCTTAGTAACTAGTGGACTAAGGAATTTTCTCGATTATGGAGGTGGTAAAAGAGTTCGTCGTAAAGGGTTACACCGATGCAAACTTTGACACTAATCCAGATTATTCTGAGTAGTAGACTGGATTCGTATAGTAGAACAGTTATTTGGAATAGCTCCAAATAGAGCGTGGTAGCTGCATCTAGGAGATGACATAGAGATTTGTAAAGCACACACGGATCTGAAAGGTTCAGACCCGTTGACTATAACCTCTCTCACAAGCATAACATGATCAAACCCAGAACTCATCGAGTGTTAATCACATGGTAAATGTGAACTAGATTATTGACTCTAGTAAACTCTTTGGGTGTTAGTCACATGGGGATGTGACCTTGAGTGTTAATCACATATCGATGTGAACTAGATTATTGACTCTAGTGCAAGTGGGAGACTATTGGAAATATGCCCTAGAGGCAATAATAAATTGATTATTATATTTCCTTGTTCATGATAATCGTTTATTATCCATGCTAGAATTGTATTGATAGGAAACTCAGATACATGTGTGGATACATAGACAACACCATGTCCCTAGTAAGCCTCTAGTTGACTAGCTCGTTGATCAATAGATGGTTACGGTTTCCTGACCATGGACATTGGATGTCGTTGATAACGGATCACATCATTAGGAGAATGATGTGATGGACAAGACCCAATCCTAAGCCTAGCACAAGATCGTGTAGTTCGTATGCTAAAGCTTTTCTAATGTCAAGTATCATTTCCTTAGACCATGAGATTGTGCAACTCCCGGATACCGTAGGAGTGCTTTGGGTGTGCCAAACGTCACAACGTAACTGGTGGCTATAAAGGTACACTACAGGTATCTCCGAAAGTGTCTGTTGGGTTGGCACGAATCGAGACTGGGATTTGTCACTCCGTGTAACGGAGAGGTATCTCTGGGCCCACTCGGTAGGACATCATCATAATGTGCACAATGTGATCAAGGAGTTGATCACGGGATGATGTGTTACGAACGAGTAAAGAGACTTGCCGGTAACGAGATTGAACAAGGTATGAGATACCGACGATCGAATCTCGCAAGTATCGTACACGCACACAGCAAACAAGAATTGATAACGGATGACTTACTGGAACGTGTCATCCGAAGATCATTGTGGAACCAGTGAGCCAAAGGGTATCCAAACCGCTGATTGGTTATAGACCGAGAACGTCTCGTATGTCGCATGAGTCTCCCGAACCGTAGCGATCTAGCACACTAAGGTCGATGAGCTGTAAAGGAGACGTTGTAGCTGGGTTACCGAATCTGTTGATCCCGATGACGAATCCGACGTCACGAGAGTCCGGATACTCGTCCGGAAGGAAAGATTTATATACTATGAACGTCCTAATTCGGCATCGGGACATTACTCGGGTATCGGTATTTGTACCCCGGGACACCTGAGGGTCCCGGGTCCACCGGGGGGCCACACTCACCGGAGGTCCATGGCTGAATTGGAAGGGATCTGCAGTGCCCAAATTGGGCTGGGCGTCCAAACTTTCCTTCTCGAGGAGCCGCATGCGCAGCAGTGGATGGAAAACCTAAGGAGAGTCCAAAAGGGGAAGGCACTCCTAGTGCCTTGGAGGAGGATCCTCCGCGCCGCCCCTAGGAAGTGCAGGATCTCCACCGCTCCTCCATCACCACCACGCCATTGTGCTGCCATAATGTTAGGAGCTGGAGGCTTCTCTCAACCTCTCCCTCTCTCCTTGCTGGATCAAGGCATGGGAGACGTCACCGGGCTGTACGTGTGTTGAACGCGGAGGTGCCGTCCGTTCGGCACTAGGATCATCGGTGATTGAATCACGACGAGTACGACTCCATCAACCCCGTTCACTTGAACGCTTCCGCTTAGCGATCTACAAGGGTATGTAGATGCACTCTCCTTCCCCTCGTTGCTGGTTTCTCCATAGATAGATCTTGGTGATACGTAGGAAATTTTTTGAATTTCTGCTACGTTCCCCAACACTCTTTCAGGTATTTCAGGATGTTCTTGACGCTGTCCAGTGATCCACTCCTGGATTACTTTGGTACCTCCCTGCTAGACTTATAGCAAGGCACACATCAGGTCTGGTACACAGCATTGCATACATGATAGAGCCTATGGCTGAAGCATAGGGAACATCTTTCATTTTCTCTCTATCTTCTGCAGTGGTCGGGCATTGAGTCTTACTCAACTTCACACCTTGTAACACAGGCAAGAACCCTTTCTTTGCTTGATCCATTTTGAACTTCTTCAAAACTTTGTCAAGGTATGTGCTTTGTGAAAGTCCAATTAAGCGTCTTGATCTATCTCTATAGATCTTGATGCCCAATATGTAAGCAGCTTCACCGAGGTCTTTCATTGAAAAACTCTTATTCAAGTATCCCTTTATGCTATCCAGAAATTCTATATCATTTCCAATCAGTAATATGTCATCCACATATAATATCAGAAATGCTACAGAGCTCCCACTCACTTTCTTGTAAATACAGGCTTCTCCAAAAGTCTGTATAAAACCAAATGCTTTGATCACACTATCAAAGCGTTTATTCCAACTCTGAGAGGCTTGCACCAGTCCATAAATGGATCGCTGGAGCTTGCACACTTTGTTAGCTCCCTTTGGATCGACAAAACCTTCTGGTTGCATCATATACAACTCTTCTTCCAGAAATCCATTCAGGAATGCAGTTTTGACATCCATTTGCCAAATTTCATAATCATAAAATGCGGCAATTGCTAACATGATTCGGACAGACTTAAGCATCGCTACGGGTGAGAAGGTCTCATCGTAGTCAACTCCTTGAACTTGTCGAAAACCTTTTGCACAAGTCGAGCTTTGTAGACAGTAAATTACCGTCAGCGTCAGTCTTCTTCTTGAAGATCCATTTATTCTCAATTGCTTGCCGATCATTGGGCAAGTCAACCAAAGTCCATACTTTGTTCTCATACATGGATCCCATCTCAGATTTCATGGCTTCAAGCCATTTTGCGGAATCTGGGCTCACCATCGCTTCTTCATAGTTCGTAGGTTCATCATGATCTAGTAGCATGACTTCCAGAACAGGATTACCGTACCACTCTGGCGCGGACTCACTCTGGTTGATCTACGAGGTTCAGTAGTATCTTGTTCTGAAGTTTCATGATCATCATTATCATTAGCTTCCTCACTAACTGGTGTAGGTGTCACAGAAACAGTTTTCTGTGCAACTACTTTCCAATAAGGGAGCAGGTACAGTTACCTCGTCAAGTTCTACTTTCCTCCCACTCACTTCTTTCGAGAGAAACTCCTTCTCTAGAAAGGTCTGAAAGCAACAAAAGTCTTGCCTTCGGATCTGTGATAGAAAGTGTACCCAATAGTCTCCTTTGGATATCCTATGAAGACACATTTCTCCGATTTGGGTTCGAGCTTATCAGGTTGAAGCTTTTTCACATAAGCATCGCAGCCCCAAACTTTAGAAACGACAACTTGGTTTCTTGCCAAACCACAGTTCATCAAGTGTCGTCTCAACGGATTTGATGGTGCCCTATTTAACGTGAATGCAGCCGTCTCTAAAGCATAACCCCAAAACGATAGCGGTAAATCAGTAAGAGACATCATAGATCGCACCATATCTAGTAAAGTATGATTACGACGTTCGGACACACCATTACGCTGTGGTGTTCCGGGTGGCGTGAGTTGCGAAACTATTCCGCATTGTTTCAAATGTACCAAACTCGTAACTCAAATATTCTCCTCCACGATCAGATCGTAGAAACTTTATTTTCTTGTTACGATGATTTTCAACTTCACTCTGAAATTCTTTGAACTTTTCAAATGTTTCAGACTTATGTTTCATTAAGTAGATATACCCATATCTGCTTAAGTCATCTGTGAAGGTGAGAAAATAACGATATCCGCCACGAGCCTCAATATTCATCGGACCACATACATCTGTATGTATGATTTCCAACAAATCTGTTGCTCTCTCCATAGTACCGGAGAACGGTGTTTTAGTCATCTTGCCCATGAGGCACGGTTCGCAAGTACCAAGTGATTCATAATCAAGTGGTTCCAAAAGTCCATCAGTATGGAGTTTCTTCATGCGCTTTACACCGATATGACCTAAACGGCAGTGCCACAAATAAGTTGCACTATCATTATCAACTCTGCATCTTTTGGCTTCAACATTATGAATATGTGTGTTACTACTATCGAGATTCAATAAGAATAGACCACTCTTCAAGGGTGCATGACCATAAAAGATATTACTCATATAAATAGAACAACCATTATTCTCTGATTTAAATGAATAACCATCTCGCATCAAACAAGATCCAGATATAATGTTCATGCTTAACGCTGGCACCAAATAACAATTATTTAGGTCTAATATTAATCCCGAAGGTAGATGTAGAGGTAGCGTGCCGACTGCGATCACATCGACTTTGGAACCGTTTCCCACGCGCATCGTCACCTCGTCCTTTAGCCAATGTTCGCTTAATCCGTAGTCCCTGTTTCGAGTTGCAAATATTAGCAACTAGAACCAGTATCAAATACCCAGGTGCTACTGCGAGCTAGTAAGGTACACATCAATAACATGTATATCACATATACCTTTGTTCACCTTGCCATCCTTCTTATCCGCCAAATACTTGGGGCAGTTCCGCTTCCAGTGACCAGTCTGCTTGCAGTAGAAGCACTCAGTTTCAGGCTTAGGTCCAGACTTGGGTTTCTTCTCCTTGAGCAGCAACTTGCTTGCCGTTCTTCTTGAAGTTCCCCTTCTTCTTCCCTTTGCCCTTTTTCTTGAAACTAGTGGTCTTGTTGACCATCAACACTTGATGCTCCTTTCTTGATTTCTACCTCCGCAGCTTTCAGCATTGCGAAGAGCTCGGGAATAGTCTTATTCATCCCTTGCATATTATAGTTCATCAGAAGCTCTTGTAGCTTGGTGGCAGTGATTGGAGAATTCTGTCAATGACGCATCATCTGGAAGATTAACTCCCAATTGAATCAAGTGATTATTATACCCAGACATTTTGAGTATATGCTCACTGACAGAACTGTTCTCCTCCATCTTGCAGCTATAGAACTTATTGGAGACTTCATATCTCTCAATCCGGGCATTTGCTTGAAATATTAACTTCAACTCCTGGAACATCTCATATGCTCCATGACGTTCAAAACGTCGTTGAAGTCCCGATTCTAAGCCGTAAAGCATGGCACACTGAACTATCGAGTAGTCATCAGCTTTGCTCTGCCAGACGTTTATAACATCTGGTGTTGCTCCAGCAGCAGGCCTTGCACTCAGCGGTGCTTCCACGACGTAATTCTTCTGTGCAGCAATAAGGATAATCCTCAAGTTACGGACCCAGTCCGTGTAATTGCTACCATCATCTTTCAACTTTGCTTTCTCAAGGAACGCATTAAAATTGAACGGAACACAGCACGGGCCATCTATCTACAATCAAACATAAACAAGCAAGATACTATCAGGTACTAAGTTCATGATAAATTTAGGTTCAATTAATCATATTACTAAAGAACTCCCACTTAGATAGACATCCCTCTAATCCTCTAAGTGATTACGTGATCCAAATCAACTAAACCATGTCCGATCATCACGTGAGATGGAGTAGTTTCATTGGTGAACATCACTATGTTGATCATATCTACTATATGATTCACGCTCGACCTTTCGGTCTCCGTGTTCCGAGGCCATATCTGTATATGCTTGGCTCGTCAAGTATAACCTGAGTATTCCGCGTGTGCAACTGTTTTGCACCCGTTGTATTTGAACGTAGAGCCTATCACACCCGATCATCACGTGGTGTCTCAGCACGAAGAACTTTCGCAACGGTGCATACTCAGGGAGAACACTTCTTGATAATTAGTGAGAGATCATCTTATAATGCTACGTCAATCAAAGCAAGATAAGATGCATAAAAGATAAACATCACATGCAATCAATATAAGTGATATGATATGGCCATCATCATCTTGTGCTTGTGATCTCCATCTCCGAAGCACCGTCATGATCACCATCGTCACCGGCGCGACACCTTGATCTCCATCGTAGCATCGTTGTCGTCTTGCCAATCTTATGCTTCCACGACTATCGCTACCGCTTAGTGATAAAGTAAAGCATTACAACGCGATTGCATTGCATACAATAAAGCAACAACCATATGGCTCCTGCCCGTTGCCGATAACTCGGTTACAAAACATGATCATCTCATACAATAAAATTTAGCATCATGTCTTGACCATATCACATCACAACATGCCCTGCAAAAAACAAGTTAGACGTCTCAACTTTGTTGTGCAAGTTTTAACGTGGCTGCTACGGCTTAAGCAAGAACCCAATCTTACCTACGCATCAAACCACAAACGGATAGTTTGTCAAGTTGGTGGCTGTTTAACCTTCGCAAGACCGGGCGTAGCCACACTCGGTTCAACTAAAGTTGGAGAAACTGTCACCCGCAAGCCACCTATGTGCAAAGCACGTCGGAAGAACCGGTCTCGCGTAAGCGTACGCGTAATGTCGGTCCGGGCCGCTTCGTCCAACAATACCGCCGAACCAAAGTATGACATGCTGGTAAGCAGTATGACTTATATCGCCCACAACTCACTTGTGTTCTACTCGTGCATATAACAATCAACATATAAAACCTAGGCTCGGATGCCACTGTTGGGGAACGTAGTAATTTCAAAAAAATTCCTACGCACACGCAAGATCATGATGGTGCATAGCAACGAGAGGGGGAGAGTGTGATCTACGTACCCTTGTAGATCGACAACGGATGCGTTAACTTGGTTGATGTAGTCGTACGTCTTCACGGCCCAACCGATCAAGCACCGAAACTACGGCACCTCCGAGTTCTAGCACACGTTCAGCTCGATGACGATCCCCGGACTCCGATCCAGCAAAGTGTCGGGGAAGAGTTCCGTCAGCACAACGGCGTGGTGACGATCTTGATGTACTACTGTCGCAGGGCTTCGCCTAAGCACCGCTACAATATTATCGAGGACTATGGTGGAAGGGGGCACCGCACACGGCTAAGAAAACGATCACGTGGATCAACTTGTGTCTCTAGGGGTGCCCCTGCCTCCGTATATAAAGGTTCAAGGGAGGGGGGCTGGCCGGCCAAGAGGAGGCGCGCCAGGAGGAGTCCTACTCCTTCTGGGAGTAGGACTTCCCCCTTTTCCTAATTGGAATAGGATTCGCGGAGGGGGAAAAGAGGAGAGAGAGGAGGAAGGGGGGCCGGCCCCCTCTCCTTGTCCTATTCGGACCAAGGGGGGAGGGGCGCGCGGCCCATCTATGGCCACCTCTCCTCTCTTCCACCAAGGCCCACTAAGGCCCATATACCTCCCGTGGGTTTCCGGTAACCTCCCGGTACTCCGGTAAAATCCCGATTTCACCCGGAACACTTCCGATATCCAAACATAGGCTTCCAATATATCAATCTTTATGTCTCGACCATTTCGAGACTCCTCGTCATGTCCGTGATCACATCCGGGACTCCGAACAACCTTCGGTACATCAAAATGCATAAACTCATAATATAACTATCATCGTAACCTTAAGCGTGCGGACCCTACGGGTTCGAGAACAATGTAGACGTGACCGAGACACGTCTCTGGTCAATAACCAATAGCGGAACCTGGATGCTCATATTGGCTCCTACATATTCTACGAAGATCTTTTATCAGTCAGACCGCATAACAACATACGTTGTTCCCTTTGTCATCGGTATGTTACTTGCCCGAGATTCGATTATCGCTATCCTATACCTAGTTCAATCTCGTTACCGGCAAGTCTCTTTACTCGTTCTGTAATACATCATCCCGCAACTAACTCATTAGTTGCAATGCTTGCAAGGCTTAAGTGATGTGCATTACCGAGAGGGCCCAGAGATACCTCTCCGACAATCGGAGTGACAAATCCTAATCTCGAAATACGCCAACCCAACATGTACCTTTGGAGACACCTGTAGAGCTCCTTTATAATCACCCAGTTACGTTGTGACGTTTGGTAGCACACAAAGTGTTCCTCTGACAAACGGGAGTTGCATAATCTCATAGTCATAGGAACATGTATAAGTCATGAAGAAAGCAATAGCAACATACTAAACGATCGGGTGCTAAGCTAATGGAATGGGTCATGTCAATCAGATCATTCAACTAATGATGTGATCTCGTTAATCAAATAACAACTCTTTGTCCATGGTTAGGAAACATAACCATCTTTGATTAATGAGCTAGTCAAGTAGAGGCATACTAGTGACACTCTATTTGTCTATGTATTCACACATGTATTATGTTTTCGGTTAATACAATTCTAGCATGAATAATAAACTTTTATCATGATATAAGGAAATAAATAATAACTTTATTATTGCCTCTAGGGCATATTTCCTTCAGAAGTTGTGTTCGAAGTATTGAGATTTTGTATTTAGAACACTATTCGGCTGATTATGCCTCCAAGATGGCCACGTATGAGAAAACTTTTTACACGAATTATCTTCGTCTCGTCTAAACGATCGATTTTGATATAAAAATCGTTCCAAACCGAGTTCGTATGCAAAAGTTACAACCATCCGAATACACCCCTATCACGAGCCAAAAGTGGCGCGCCCCACCAGACACCATGTCTGATGGGTAGCGCGAATAATATTCTGTGTTGCGTGAGTGATTTGGCCCTCAAGATGACCTCTGATCAAAAAAACGTTCAACATGAAAGTTGTTCGTCTCGTTGAAACGGTCAAGATTGCTTTTGGGCTCGTTTCCATCTGAGGTCATTTACCACCTCAAAAATTACCCGTAAGGTCCAGTCAGTTTAAACCGAATAGTTTTAAAAAGTTCGGACAAAATCAATCCGAATTTGACTAGGGTTTTGGACGTGAATCCAAGCCTTTTTCTTGCACGGGGAAGTCTAGCCGTCTCTTATATACCTAAGGGGTGACGGCCGATTGAACAACACACAATCGATCAAATCATCTACCATTTTTTATCTTTTATCTTTTCTCCTTAACCCTAGTTCTTCTTCTTCCTCGTTCTTCATCTGTTTTTCTTGTTGCAGGATGGTGAACCTCGAGGCCCTAGGGGCGATCAGGTCGACCTAGGCCAGCCCATAGCCGCCGCATGCCCTAACGGGGTCCTTCCCGGGCGTGTGGGGTTTCGGGTCCTCAAAAGCACCCGCCGGATTGCTTGCGTACCGCGCTTCTGGACGGGTCTCCTTCGACGTGAGCTGCGGTGCATCACCCCCGGCGTCGAGGGTATACGGTGACGTGTTCGTGTGCGAACACACTTTTTGGCGACTCCGCTGGGGACGAAGCTTTGAACGGTCTCCGGCCCGTTCTTGCTACGAAGAGATTGTCATCTAGGATTTGCAATCTATAAAGGTAAGATGAATACCCAATTCACCTATGTAGATGCAAATAATGCATATGTTGTTGCTAAATCATTTAATGAGCATAATGTATCGACTAGCCCTAGCTTTATCAATCATGCATCTAATTATGTGCAAGAGCCAATGCAACAAAATCTCCATGCTTCTACCTCATATAATTTTAGCAACATGGAACATATGTATACGAACTCCCATGCATCGGCAGCCCCGCAAATCCATATGCCGATGAACAACATGATGAGTTCCGTTAATCAAGTTGAAACACTTCACCTAGGAACTTCTGATATTATGCAACAAAGTGTTTCACCTTTTTATTCATCGGCAACTAGCTTGCAATATGTTAATCAAAACATGTTGGTGGATACGGGAATTGGCCATGCTACTACTAGTTATCCGGCCAGTTACCCTCAGTCATCATATGCTACACCTCATGCTACTATTTTTTTGGCACCATATGCAACTATGGGTATTCATAATTCGGCTTTGCACCTTCATGCTAATAACCGAATAAGTGAAAATTCTATAGGATCACATGTGTCGTCACCTAGTATCGTAGCATATAATTTTTCCCCTGCAAAATTACAGAATTTTGGTGACATCTCATTACCAAAAGAGTCTAAAAGTGTCGGGGGGCAGTTCTATCCAGATTGGGTCATTAAGAAAAACCTTACGTCTTTTTGGGACAAATGCAATGTTGTTCTACATGAATTAATAAAAGAGAGAAATCCTATTAATTCTGCTGCAATTCAAGCTAGATTATGTCAAAAAGAGAAAGCATTGGGTGTAGATAGAATTATCAAAAAAGGTGGTGATTCGGATAACAAAGTTAATTCGGCTATTGAAAAGACCGAATCAAATATTACATATGCCGAATTTATTCTAGAAAAACAGGATGACAAGGTGTTGGGGAGCTATTCGAAAGAGGAACAACATATCGTTCAAGTAATGCAACCATCATGCTCTCCCAACGTGTTTGAAAATGTATGTCTAGCAAGTGATTTACCTATCTTCCGATTTGGTCGCAACTTTATTGTTGATGCTTCTATAAGAGAAATTCTCATAAGTAATTTTGAAAGACCAATAAAGAAGGGAAATTTACTTGTTAGCAATAAAAATATTATAGAACATATCGGTCAATCTATTGTACCATTTATAAAGACCAATAGTGACTTATTATTGCAGCCAAAGTTTTCCCCATTGCTTTATCAAAATTTCATATCTAATTGGGTAGCTTTCCTTGTTAAATACTTGGCTTGCACTTGGTCTCAATTGAGACATGTGTATTCTGACTATTTTCGTTTCAGAAATTTAAAGCCAAGATCAAATTCTTTTGAGAAATCCGATGCTAATATAATATCTTATCCAAATACATCGAAGATAGGGTGCAAAGCACAATGCATAGCCGAATGGGGAGATTCTAAATCTGAACCATTCGTTTGCTTACCTCCAAAGCCATTTGCACACCAAGATCGGCTAGAAAACAAAACGTATACCTTCGATTCAAACATGTGTGATCAAATCTTTGATTTGTTGTTGAAAAATAATTACATTAGAATTCTTGATCACCATGTCAAGCCATCTATTTGATACGTCTCCGTCGTATCTACTTTTCCAAACACTTTTGCCCTTATTTTGGACTCTAACTTGCATGATTTAAATGGAACTAATCCGGACTGACGTTGTTTTCACCAGAATTGCTATGGTGTTATTTATGTGCAGAAACAAAAGTTTTCAGAATGATCTGAAACTTCACGGAACACCTATTCGGAAAATATAAAATATCCTTGGGAAAGATGAAGACCAGGGGGTCCACCACCTGTCCACGAGGGTGGGGGCGCCCCCCCCCCTACCTCGTGGGCCCCCTGGAGCTCCTCCGACCTCAACCCCAACTCTATATATTTGGTTTCGGGGAGAAAAAAAATCAAAGAGAAGGATTCATCGTGTTTTACTATACGGAGCCGCCGCCAAGCCCTAAAACCTCTCGGGAGGGCTGATCTGGAGTCCGTTCGGGGCTCCGGAGAGGGGAATCCGTCGCCATCGTCATCATCAATCATCCTCCATCACCAATTTCATGATGCTCACCGCCGTGCGTGAGTAATTCCATCGTAGGCTTGTTGGATGGTGATGGGTTGGATGAGATCTATCATGTAATCGAGTTAGTTTTGTTAGGGTTTGATCCCTAGTATCCACTATGTTCTGAGATTGATGTTGCTATGACTTTGCTATGCTTAATGATTATCACTAGGGCCCGAGTGCCATGATTTCAGATCTGAACCTATTATGTTTTCATCAATATATGAGAGTTCTCGATCCTATCTTGCAAGTCTATAGTCACCTATTACGTGTTATGATCCGTTAAACCCGAAGTGATAATAATCGGGATACTTACCGGTGATGACCATAGTTTGAGGAGTTCATGTATTCACTATGTGCTAATGCTTTGTTCCGGTACTCTATTAAAAAGAGGCCTTAATATCCCTTAGTTTCCATTAGGACCCCGCTGCCACGGGAGGGTAGGACAAAAGATGCCATGCAAATTCTTTTCCATAAGCATATATGACTATATTCGGAATACATGCCTACATTACATTGATGAATTGAAGCTAGTTCTGTGTCACCCTAGGTTATGACTGTTACATGATGAACCGCATCCGGCATAATTCTCCATCACTGATCCATTGCCTACGAGCTTTCCATATATTGTTCTTCGCTTATTTACTTTTCCGTTGCTATTGCTATCGTCATTACAAAATACAAAAAACACTACTTTTGCTACTATTACCTTTTGCTACGTTACCACTACTATCATATTACTTTGCTACTAAACACCTTGCTGCAGATATTAAGTTTCCAGGTGTGGTTGAATTGACAACTCAGCTGCTAATACTTGAGAATATTCTTTGACTCCCCTTATGTCGAATCAATAAATTTGGGTTGAATACTCTACCCTCAAAAACTGTTGCGATCCCCTATTCTTGTGCGTTGACATGGCGCAGGAAGAAGCGCTTTTCAAGATCAGTAAGACGGAGACTTTGCTTGCTGATCGTATAAGTCCACGTTGCACTTGTGTACACGGATTTTCTGTTTGTCTTGTACAACAATAATGTATTTATTTTTTTGGTATTCTAATGTAATTACTGTGGAGTCACTCTCACTCCTGTTTTTGGCATATTACTGGGACCTTGGAGATAAAGAACACACTCTTTAACATTCTGTAGGAATCATTTGCAGTGGACAAGAGGAATCATTGTACTCAACAATCAATCTTTTTTTTCCTGTTAGTGAGGAGCATAGCATGGACTTACTATAGCAGGTACCATTAACCTCCATACTCCATCGTTGCAATTAGTGTTCTTGTGAAGCTTACCGTAGAATATATGTTTGAGGTACAAATTTGTTGGTTCAAGTACCTTCAGAAATTTCTTAGGACTATTTGTCTTAATGTTTTCTATTAACATCCGACATTCATGTGTGCCTTTTATTGGTTGGATAACCAATTAGCTAAGGAGCAGTCTCTCTTTTTACCAGGCTCTGAACAATGCAAATAGTATTATTGGCTAACACTTATTGGAAAGGTATGTAACATACTTTAATTCTTTAGTTAAAAATACTTTAATTTTGATTTTGACATTGTGCTGACATGAACTTTAATTTTCATTTAACACTGTGCTAACATAAAAATAACTTGCTTAATTACTATGACCTATGTTGTTGGATTCAAATGTGTATTTTTCACATTGATAACTTCATAGTTGAACAACTTGATATGGCTGGTGCAACCAAAAGGAATCCATCGATCTCTGTTCGCCATCAAACACATACAGGTACTCTCCTCTCATTTGTCCCGATTTAATCTCCACTATGCCTTGTTGTCTACCTTCATAATATTATTGGACAAAATCTCTCATGCACTACTGCTCTGAACTAGAATTTGCTCTGATGCTTCATGATTTGAATCTGATTTAGACTGAAGATATTTAAAATCAGATCATCCGCCCTCATGTATCAGATCATCCGCCCTCATATATGCTTAAACAAATTTAGCATATAGAAAAATCAGAGATCCTGGTCGTAACCTGATTTTTCGTGGCTTAGGTCTTGTTGCTTTTTTGTAGAGATACTCCTTGGACTAGGGAATGGTGCTTTCAATTATTATTTATTTCAGTACTACACTGCATCACTATCTGGGTAGAAAAAGTTGTGGATGTGTTTGAACAAGATTGTGGCAGCTGTTCCTGACCTTATGATGTGCTCTGTGCTCTTCCTTTGAAACAAAAACTTATATATTCATCCTTATCACTCATTTTTTGGTGTGGCATAAAGAACAAAAATTCCTTCTCCTGATCGGCTAGCCCCAAAACTCAACACCCTGCAACGTACAGTGGGACTAAATGCTTTGATCTCCCATATGTGATAATTTTTAGTATGAACTATGCTTAGCATGATTAGATGGATAATAGAAGAAATACAGACAGTGGCATGTTTTTGTAGAAGGTTATAGCCTGTGCAGCCGCACGGGTTGATGACTAGTACAAGAGTAATCACAATCATTTCATCGACCTTCTACCTCCGTAAGTGTAAAACTGTTCACAGAGTTCTGAATATCAACTTCGATTTTCTCTATTTCTGCACTCCTACCTGCAAAGTAGGCAGGGCGATTCGGAGATGGAAGTGTGGTGCTTCCATTCTCCAAGACAAAGACGACCATTGACATGAGTGGCCTATCATCCGGGTTTTCTTGGACACACATGAGCCCCACATGGACACAAAGCAGAACTTCTTCTGATGAACAAGTATCCATGATAGATGAATCTGCAAGTTCTTCTGCCTTTCCTTCCTTCCACATATTCCATGACTGAGCCAATAAAAACATGAAATGAAAGCTCTTTTCATTTAATTGTCAAAACCAAAAATCCACCTAAACTTGATATCCTTATAAATAGAAACTCAGGAGAAATATTTTGTGTACTCACATATATACCAAGGCTAGGAAAACTCATGGTTTGAGTACAGAAGTTTCTCCTTAAACCAGGTATGACCTCTAGTAGTAGCACGCCGAAGCTGTAGACGTCAGACTTAGTAGAGAAGACACCTTCCATTGCATACTCAGGGGCCATGTAGCCACTAGGCCATGTCATTTACAAAGCGTTAGCAAATAGAGTTGAATGTTGTCACGGTTAAAATCAGCTATTGATTCATGAGTTACTCACTATGTTCCGACAACACGTTGGGCATTTGCATTTTGCTGGTTTTCAGCAAAGATTCTCGCCATGCCGAAATCTGCTATCTTGGGTTTCATATCTGCGTCTAACAAAACATTTGCGGCTTTGAGATCCCTGTGGATTATGGTCAACCTTGAGTCCTCATGAAGATAGAAAAGTCCCCTTGCAATCCCTTTGATTATACTAAATCGTGTTGGCCAATCCAACAACAATTTTCTTGAGTGGTCTGTAAAAATAAAAATGTAAGCAAAATTGATTTTGCAAAAAAAAAACTGTGATTTATAAGAATATGTACCAAAAAGGGTAGCATCCAAGCTCTTGTTAGGCAGATACTCATATATAAGAAGCTTTTCGTCTCCATCACTACAACATCCAAGAAGTCGAACCAAATTTCTATGTTGCAATTTTGCAATTAGAATTACTTCATTCCTGCATTCTACCGTGCCTTGTTGAGATTCTCTACTTAGCCTCTTGACCACCTAACGTTCCCTATAGAAATACAATGTAAATCTCAGATTTGAGTTTGGGAAATGAACAAATCAATTATCCTGAAGTAGAAGGAATAGCAAGAAAACGTATAAGTTACCTTGTAAACTTTTCCGAAGCCTCCTTGCCCAATCATGCATGTTTCGGAGAAATTGTTGGTTGCAAGGAAAATTTCTTCTAATTTTACAAAAGGAAATTCTTGATCACACGGAGGGTTTTCATCAGAGATATGCATGACATCCGTTCTTATATTCTTGTGCTTTCTCCATTTTATATTCTTGCCTGCTCCCACATTGTTATAGTCATTTCCTCTCTAACAAGTATATATAACAGAAATAAGAAAGAAAAGGTTATAGTGACCCCCTGAAAACTTTTGCACATCTGTCACCACGGCAAAGGTAAAAAGGCGATGGCAGACCATATAATATGGGAATCACTTGACATAAAAATGAGATCCATGTGTTTGAAAAAACACCATGGAGGACCCCTTGCCCACTCCACAGCACCATGGGCAGTTGCTCTGTTTTTTCAAAACACTTGGACACCGAGTATTTGTAGAACTGTGATTCACTGAGGATGGGAAGTTCAAACCACTATGATCGATGTGCCTCATCCTAAGTTGGGTTCTCTATCTAGTAGATTGCCTATTATTGTTACATCACTCCCCACAGTGATTATACCGTGCACGGAACCACCTAGCCCCATACGGTAGTAGACGAACGCCAAATTTACATGGTAAAATGGACATCCTCACAAGATGGTAAAGTATGGATTTTTCCTAAGAAGATCAACAAAACATACCTTTGAATTTTAACCATAGAAGGAATATGCATATGAGCACCAGAACACTGCCTCCTAAAATTGGCAACACAATCCTCACCGGAACCGGATTGCTCTTTGTCCTTTTACCTTCTTTAGTGCACATACAATGAAAGAACAAATGACTGATGAAACTACATATATACGGAGTATTAGCTAATATGAAACCAGTATTAGTAGAAAGAAGGGTGAATTGAGCTTCAGTACCAGCTGTTGTATCCATGCCTGCAAGTCGAAGATAGAGTGTGTCGTTGCCGAATTCTGCGCCTACCTTTCCCGTGTCAATCAACTCCCCGACCCACACCAAGCACCTCGAAACGACGTATCTCCTGGAACTGCCGCTGCTCAGATTGGCATAAGCATATCCCACACATGAACAATTGAGGGTGCACTCCACCGCGCACTCCTCAAGCGTGCTCCTATCCCCGCCGACGAGCACGAACCTATCCGGCGACTTCATCCCTGGCAAGGCCAAGAATCCATTGTCGCAGCCGCGTAGCGCCTCCTTCCGTCGACACCCTGCTGAGAACCTGGCAGCAGCCCGCTCGTCATTGTGCGCCGGCTCAAAGCCATCGAGGCACTTAGAGCAACTCCAATGGGGCGACCCATTTCATCCGTCCACGTCCATTTAAGTTGACGCAGACAAAAGTGGCAGCCCAACGCGCCGACCTAAACTCAAATCGTGTTCGCACGGTGTCCGCGCCGATCCATTTCCGACCCAAAATTGCGCCTGGAATGCGTCGGCGCGGACGCGAAACGGACGCGCCGCGCGTCTCCTCGCCGTCCGCCGCGTCCCCACCTGGCGGCCACCCAACCGCCACCGGTCGTCTTATTTATGACGACCACCGACAGCGGGCCCACGCGTCAGCCAATGCGCGCGTCCTTTTTTAACCACGCATGCGGCGGGGTCGGCCTCATCCACTTCTCCCGTCCACATCTGGCCCCCCACCACTTCCTTTGCTTCCTTGCCGGCGACCGCAAACCCTAGCGCGTGCCATGGGCCTCTTCGGCAAAAGCAATGGCAAGGGGAAGGGCACCCCCGACGCCTCGTCATCCCGTGCTCCCCCTCCCCCTCCCCCTCCACCGCCGGCGCGTTTCCGCCCTGGACGCCGGTGCCTGCACATCCCGGTGCACCAAGCGCGGTGGCACTGGGAGTACAGGCAGCCCCTCCCCTACCCCGACATGACGCTGCCGCACCATTGGCATTTGGATCCAAACCGGATCCCGGTGCCGGCGATTCCGCGGACCCAGCGGGCGCACGACGACGAGGTGCGCCGGTATCGCGCGCTGCTCACACCGGAGCAGCGTCGACTGCCCGAGTACGCCGCCGACTCTCCTAACTGGGAGGCTTGGTTCGCCCTCGAACACGAGGAGCAACGGCGCTCGGGTGTCGACGCCGTCCCGCCGCCGTTCCCACTGCCGCCCCCGCAGGTAGAGCCGGAGGACATGGAGGCGGAGGCGGAGTACCAAGCCGCCCTCAAAGAGGCCCTGCAGCATGCGCTGGAGGCTAGCCGCATCGAGGAGGACGCGCACTGGGATGGGCTGGAGCAAGCCCTTGCCCTGTCGGCGGCGGGGGACTCCGTCCACACCCCGCTCTTCGTGCTGCCGCCTCCGCCGTCGCCGCCCGTACAGCCCAAGCCGGAGCCGGAGCCGGAGCCGTCGCGTAAGCGCTCCCCACCTCCACCCACTTGGCCGGAGGAGGCCTACTCGTGGACGGGCCAGTACCACGAGTGGGTGAGCGCGCCTCCCGTCTAGTTCGCCGCGACGCCGGAGGAAGAGGCGGCCCACCTCGAGCGATGGAAGGAGCACTGGCTCCGCCAGGAGCAGGGCGACGGCGAAGAGCAGATACGCTACGATGCCATGCTCCAACATGACGCGGAGGCGCTCCGGCTCGAGGAGGAGGAGGAGGAGCGCACGCGGCTTGCCGCAATGCCGCCGCCCCAGCAGACGTCGGAGGAGGCTGCCCTGGCAGCGTACCAGGCGGCGTTCGGGTGGGCTGGCCCTGCTCGGGTCTTCATCGACCTCACCGACGACGGCGACGTCGAGGGCAAGGGCAAGGGCAAGGCCGACGACGTCTAGGGAGCGTGTGGGGCGGCAGCAGGCGGGCGCAGACTTTTTTTAATGTTTTTATTTAATGTTTATTAGATGTAGGTGGACTTTGGCCGGCGTTTGACCGGCCACTTTTATGTTTAATTATGTTTATTTCATGCAACTTGTTTTTTTTTCACGTCGTCATATTTGGGTCGGCTTCTCCGTTGAACGGTCAAGCCGACCGATTTTAAAATACGGACGCCGGCGCCCGCCTGACCGATTCAAACGGACAAAAAAGAACAAAGCACGCGTCTGTTTAGGTCGTCCCGTTAGAATTGCTCTTATAAGTCGGGTCAGGCGCCGCTGTCTCATCACAGTAGCCATAGGGACCGCAAAAGCCATAGCGGTTGCATACAGGAGACGGCCACTCACCGAGGACGTCCCAGGCTGACGACTTGCTGCTCCAGCTTTGGAGCTGGTACTCGCCGGAGTATGTTAGCACATACCTAGTAGGCGGGGCGCCGTCGGACATACTATAGGTGAGGTAGATCCTGTGTTTTGATTTTCGGCCGAAAAAAGTGGATTTCGGCCGAATTTCGGCCATCTCAGCCTAGGATGAAAAGTATATTTAGGCCGAAATTGCTCAAATTTGGCAAAATTTGGTCAAATTTAAGTCAAATTGCAGTTAAAATTTGGTCAAATTTCAGCTGAAATTTTTGAAAATGGCCGAAATACGACCATCTCGGCCTAGGGCGAAAAAAAGCTCAAACCGAAAATCAAAACACAGGGTAGACCTCGTCATCGTTGTTGATGACAGCCAGATAGAGGATGATAGCAGTGGTGTTCAGGGCCTCCACCTGCTGGTACCTGCGCTGGCTCGTCACCAGATACCCTGTCCATGGCGGGGTGCGGGCCACCGGGCGCTCCCCGTCCCAGAGGAAAATCTGGAGCAGTGTGTCTGGATCCCCGCCATAGGAGAAGCGCCCTGGCGAGGGGTCGGTGGGACCCGTCCAGGACACTAGGCGCTCGTCGTGGACACGTGTCCTGTACCTGAACCGGATCTTCATACCAGAAAGAAGTGTGTCGGTCATGTGGTCGAAGCTTTGCCACAGCATGGTGCCGTTGGGAGATCGAATGACGAGGTTGCCGGTGTTCAGAAGAACCGCCGCCGGGGGTGGCGAGCCTGGGTCGGTAGCCACATTGGTCGTCGTCCAGAGGACACGGCTGCCACGATCACCATCGGACAGAACAAGATTGGAAGTGTTGGTGAGGGAAAGCATTGGTGAAGAGGAAGTGATGTTCCTTTTTGAGACTGGAGTTTCCCGGTTGGCGACCCACACGACGGTGAGCTCAGGTATGTCGTTGTACCATATGCCGACGTACAGCTTGGCCATAGCAGTGGAGTTGGAGGGGTCAAAGAAGCCCAAGGCAACAGCAAAGCAACATGATCATGATCACAAGTTCAGAACAGCTGGGATGCAGGGTCTTCATTCAGAGATGCTTTTTTTTTTACGGTTAACGGCAGGAGCTCTGCTTTTCATTATAGGCGAGGGAAAACTGTACAGACTGAAATCAGTCAGAACAAAGGATAGAGAAAAAAGAAAAGAGAGGAAAAAACTACTCCTCGCAAAAAGCCTGACCAATAGTCAGGAGGTCATCTCTAATCAAGCTAACTAAGCCGGAGAGAGCCAGGGTCGTACTTTCAAAAATCCTGCGATTGCGTTCTTTCCAGATGTGCCAGGCAACCAAAACTGGCAGGACAGACTTGTGGATGGCATGTTTCTTGGACAGAAAACATGAGGTCTTCTTCTACCATCCAAGGGCAGTTGTGGTCGTGCGAGCAGCAGCCGCTGTCCCTGGGTGGGAAGAGCTGAAGGCGAACCATACTTGCTTGCTGAATGGGCACTCGAGCAGAAGATGTGTCAATGTTTCCATGGATTGATCACAGAGTGCACAAGTTGCATTGTGCGGCCATCCACGCGTACAGAGTCTGTCCGCGGTCCACAGCCGATTTTGGACGAGCAACCACATGAAGAATTGAACCTTTCCATCCGTTTTAAGCTTCCAGACTTTGTGCAAACTTGGGTTGTGGATGTGAGCGATGAAGTGTGTGTCATAGGCAGAGGCCGCGGTGTAATTGTTAGAGGATGTAAGCGTCCAGCGGATAGAATCGGCATGTTCAGAGATGCTTTTACTCTAGCCTGTATCATATTCAGAGTTTTGTTTTAGACAAGTATCATATTCAGAGATGTGTGCAAGTACTATAGTCACGGCCCACAGGCAGGCACTAGCATAACTGTGACTGATGAATTTCTGTGGAGAGTTGAAAAAGGCTGCAGAAATATAACTTTTTTCCAACTGCAAACCCTTAGCAAAAGTAGATGAAAAATTAAGACGACTTCTGCTATCTGGAAAAAAAAAGCCAGAAATGTTAGCAGGAGGAAGCTCATCCAATTGACAAGAGGGTTGCTGTCCTTTGTTTTTTCAAGTAGTACGTATATCCTAACATATAGTCCTCTGTATCAAAAGGGAGTATAAAAAAAGTCTTACATTTTGATATAGAGGGAGTAGTTTTTTTGTAACTGAGACTATATGTTATGCAAATGAAAAATTGAATGGAGAACATACGAAAAGATAGTAATGACTACTAAGCAACACATGATACATCCCTGTTTTCCTTTTTTGGAAAATGACATCGCTAACTATTGAGCCATACATTTAACGATAGTGTTCGATTTATCTAATGTATTGTTTCCTTGGAGAGCATTTCAATACAGCTAAAACAAAAGATTTATTTCATCGTCCCTCTATCTCAGTGAGAGTAAAGCTGTTCACGGATGTCGGAATGTCAGTTCTGATCTGATTTGTTGCAGCACTTTGTCTCGCAAAGTAGGCCGGGAGATTGGGGGATGTAAGTGGGGTGCTCCCCGTCCCGTTCTCTAGGACAAACACAACAGATGACATGAGCGGCCTATCATCGGGGTTCTCCTGAACACACAAGAGTGCTACATGGATGCAAAGCAGAATTTCATCTGGTGAAGTATCTAAGATAGATGAGTCCGTCAGCTCATTGGTCCTATCTTCCTTCCACATATTCCATGACTGAAACAACCAAAACATCATATCAGTACTATTTTCCAATATCCAACAAAAAATGCTTCCACTTTTCGTAACGAAATTTGACAAAATTCATGTGCACTCACATATACTGTGAGGCTAGGGAATCCCATGGTTTCACTAATGGAGTTTCTCCTTATACCAGTTACAACCTCCAGTAGTAACACGCCAAAACTGTAGACGTCAGACTTGGTAGAGAAGACACCCTCCATTGCATACTCAGGAGCCATGTAACCACTGTTTGATCATTTTAATTACAAGAGGTGTCTAATGGGAGTTAAATTTACTGAAAAACAATATGGGTTTTTTAAATGGATACTCACTATGTTCCAACAAGGTGTTGGGTATTCGCATTTTCCAAGTTATCGCCAAAGATCCTCGCCATACCAAAATCCGCTATCTTGGGTTTAAAATCTGCATCTAACAAAACATTTGCAGCTTTGAGGTCTCTATGAATTATGGTGAACCTTGAGTCTTCATGAAGATATTGAAGTCCCTTTGCAATCCCTTTGATTATACGAAACCGTGTCGACCAATCCAACAGAAATTTTCTCGACTCATCTAAAAACAGAAACAAATGTAAGAAACAAATTCAAGTTGTCATAGAAATCATGGTTTGTTATTAGAATACACACCAAAAAGGGTAGCATCTAAGCTCTTATTTGGCAGATACTCGTATATCAGGAGTTTTTCATCTCCCTCACTGCAGCATCCAAGAAGTCGAACCAAGTTTCTGTGTTGCAATTTGGCAATTAGAATTACTTCATTCCTAAATTCTTTTGTTCCTTGTTGAGAATCTCTACTTAGCCTCTTGATTGCAACTTCTTGACCACCTAACATTCCCTACAGGAATATAGTGAAAATCTTATACTTGACTTTGTAGTATGAAAAAATTAGCTCTCTTCATTAGAATTAATCCTAGGAAAGAACATATTTAATGAGTTACCTTGTATACTTTACCAAAGCCTCCCCGTCCAATCATGCATGTTTCAGAGAAATTGTGGGTTGCAAAGGCAATTTCTTCTAATCTTACAAATGGAAATTCTTGATCATGGGGAGAGTTTTCTTCTTCAAATTCATCGGAGATACTCATACCCTCCAGCCTTATATTCTTTTGCATTGTCCCTTTCTTGTTCTTGCCTGCTCCCATAATGTTAAAAGTGACTACATCTCTAATGAGAACATCACAAAAATAAGAAATAATAAAGTTATATTTGACCCCTACAACTATTGATGTTTGTATATTATTCCCTAATTTATGAACTCATGGAACTAGAGGAAATAACCCACGAGGCACATCTACCACCCAGCCACCCACTCCCCTAGAAAAACACAGACACAACCCTCAGTCCATAGATGTTGCTCTGTTTCTCAGCCCCACGATAACCAGTATCTCAGTTATTACGATTGCATGAATATGAAGCGGCACAAAGCGAATGTGGTTTGTCTAACATGTGGAATCCACATTATCCATCACTACACCACCACAAATAGTAGCTAAATCATGCTATAAACTATCTACAAAATTATTTGATCTAGTTTCCATTCATGTGTTAGAGGATTTTGTAATCTAAGGGTATATTGCGGTAGTAGACGATGTAGTCCAAGTTTAGGCGGTGACACATACTCTCTCAAAAAGCGGCCAATATAACCTTCTACTAAACAGAGTTAACTAAACGTACCTTTGAATTTTAACCATGCAAGGGAGATGCATATGAGTACTAGAACACCAGAGCCTACAACTGGAAGCACAATCCTCACTGCATTGCTCTTTATTCTTTTACCTGTGCAACAAATTCATATACAAGAAAAAATGGTTTTATTATTTCTCAGTTGAATGAGAAATAACCCTTTCTAAGTCATGGCGAACAACCATCAAACTTTAGCATGATATTTGTGCAACTACCAGAGGGATGAAAAAATCTTGATCCAGTGGCTGGTGTATTGACCAAGAAATAACTATTTCTAGTGACTAAGTGATGGTCCCAAATGAGTGATAGAACTAGAAACATGTTATTGAAAACAAAACAACTGGTAGAAAGAGGGATAAATGACAAAACCAATATGATAAAGAGGGAGAAACTGAGATCTAGTACCTTTAGTTGCAGCCATGCCTGCACGTCGAAGATAGAGTGTCTCGCCGGTTCGCTCCCCAACCTTTCCCGTATCTATTAACTCTCCAGACCACACCAAGCACCTCGGCACGTGTCCTCCGAACCTGCTGCTGCTCAGGTTGGCGAACGCATATGCCACACAGGAGCAATTGCGGCTACACTCCGCCGCACAGTCCTCATACTTACTCCTCCCTCGAGCAATAAACAAAGACCCATCAGGCGACTTCATCCCCGGCAAGGCCACGAAGCCGTCACTGCACCCTTGCAGTGCCTCCTTCCGTCGGCACCCGGCCGAGTATCTGCCGCTAGTCCACTCCTCCATGCTACTCGGCTCAAAGCCATCGAGACACCTGCATGTTGGCACGGTGGGTGCCTCGGCCGTCTCGTCACAGTAGCCATACGGGCCGCAGTAACTGTAATGGTTGCATTCAGCGGATGGAAACTTCCAGAGGACAACCCATGTTGATGACTTACTGCTCCAGCTTTGGATCTGAAACTCACCATAGTAGGTTAGCACCATCCTGGTGCGTGGGGCGCCGTCGGAGAGGCTATAAGTGACGTATGCCTCATTGTCATTGTTGACATAGGCCAGGTAGATGATAAGATCACTGCTATTTGTGGCCCCAAGTAGTTGTTGCCGTAGGCTCATCACTAGATACCCTGTCCAGGGGGCAGCACGAGATACCGGGTGCTCGCCGTCCCACAAGAATGTCTGGAACGACCTGTTCGTGTCGCTGCCATAGGAGAAGCGCCCCCACGAGGGGTCGCTGGGGCCTCTCCATGATAGCAGGCGCTTGGTGGTGGTACGCGTCCTGTAGTTTATGCCGATCTTCATGCTGGGAAGGAACGTGTCTGTGCGTTGGTCGAAGCTCTGCCACAGGATGGTGCCGTTTGACGATCGGATGACGAAGTTACCGGTGTTTAGAAGCACCGCCGTCGGGGTAGACGAGACCAGACCATTGGTCAGGTTGGCTGTTGTCCAAACGACACGGCTTCCGCCACCACCATCAGAGAGAACCAGATTAGAGCTATTGGTGAGGGAGAGCTTCGGTGTTGAGGAAGTTGTGTTGGTGGCCGGGGTATTTTGGTTGGCGACCCACACAACGGTGAGCTCGGGGATGTTGTTGTACCATACGCCTAGGTACAAGCTGGCCGGAGAAGAATTGGAGGGGTTGAAGAAGCCCAAGGCGAATCCACCATCATCGGAGACGATGGTGTTACCAGGGGACAGCGCCCTGCCGGGGACAAGACGGTCTTGGGAAGCGCTCAACGGCAGGAAGAGGAGAAGGATCATGACCGTGGTACAGCTGGTGAGAGACGACCAATCCATCGACTGATCAGGCCTAGATCTTAGTACTAGTTATGGTCCAACTAACTAGTTACGATAACTGGGAGCAATTAAGTACTTCCCACAAAACAAAACAAAAACTAGGAGTAAGTACATAATTATACCAGTCCTTGGTCCAGAAGCAAGCGATGCTTTGACGAACGCAGGCGATTGTATAATGCAATGTTCTTGAAATTCTAGCAGCTGAGACTTCACAAATCAGCTGTCAGCGTCAGAGTTGGGATGCCACCGTCATTGCTTACTTGTCAGACTTAGGACTGAAATATTAAGCTATATAGACGGATAGCTTTTGTATATCAACACTTTATTCTGGTCGGACTGCTTCTTGTGCAAATGCAGCAGTGACTGTATGTATATACAAAGTGATCTTCGCGATATTTTTACTAAGGCGAAGTGTCAGCCTTACTCTGTCAAGCGCCTAATTGTATAGCAATCTCCTTTTAAAAATCCTTGCAAGTTCACCCCCTTTTTTTGAAGACAAGATCAACTGTCAATCTGTTTGTCAATCAGACATTGTGTCCATTTGTTGACATGTGAATCCATCTTGTCCACTACTAGAACAGCGTTAATTTCTTGACAAATTGCTGACAGGATCCAGCACTCACGTCAGGTTGATAATGAAAGCGGATGACTGGAAAATGCAAAGCTTGAATTCTGGTTCGACTTGAGAGAGTCTTGGAGTTGACATTTCAGCTGTCCACGTACGGTACTTAAAAGCTTAAAATGGCAATGTCGCTGGTGGAACCACAACACATGGCATGGATCCAAACAGTGTCTTTTGAAACAAGATTTAGTAATTATTTTCTTTTCAAACCATGGACGAGAACAGCATGTGATCAATACGGAGAAATTGGACGCACTTCGTAGGCCGCAATATTATTTTGAACTGTAGTTGAAAGTCTAGTGTACTTGAAAGAACGGAGTCTATCTGCCAACCTCGTACATATCACTATCAGCTCAAAAATTGGATTCCCACATGTAACATGCATGTATGAGGCTCATTTTGCAAGTACCAAAATGGGACCTCATTTTCCTTTGTGGCTCGAAGGACAGAAGGATATTAGTGAAGTTGACATTACAGATGCAGGCATAGTTGATCTTCTCCCTGATTGGTTTTGGACTGTATTCTCCAATGCTAGATGTATAAATATCTCTTGTAATCAAATAAGGGGCCGCCTACCAGCAACACTGTTATTTATGACTTCTGAGCAAATGCTTGACCTCAACTTAAATGGCTTTACAGGTTTGCTTCTACTGCTACCAGAATCGTTGGTGTTCTTAGATATTCCAGGAATTCTCTAGCAGGACCACTTCCCCAAGACTTTGGAACTCCAATGCTGAGAGAGCTTCTATTCTTCGCAAATCATATTAATGTAACAATTCCAGTATATATATGTCAGCTGCAGTATATGAGAGTGTCGGTGTTATGGCGCTGCTAGAAGGAGGGCGCGAGAGGGCCGGCCGGGGGCCTTTTTGCCCACGGCCGGGCAAGAGGGAAAGGATTTCCTTCTTAATTCTTGCTTCATTAGATTGATACATCTCCTCTCTTTATATAGAGAGGTTTACTTGACTCCCAAGCAAAGCTTACTTGACCCCTAAGCAAGCGACTCTTATCTCTAATTAACCCTAAGACTAACGGGCCCATTAGGCCCATTACGTACTCTAACACTACACCCCACCTGGACATGCAGCTTGTCCTCAAGCTGCAGCCTAACCAACTTATAACCATGACTCGACGCAACCCAAACCTAACACCTAAAAAGAAGCCTTTACATCTCGGCTTGTTTTATTATTCTCAACCTGAAATGGACTGGGACGCTTTATTTTGGACCCCTTAACAAAAAGTGGACACCATCCGCACGTCGGACATGCACGTCTACAGCCACCTGGATCCCATGGACACCATCTGGACAAAAGGAGTGCATGTGTAGGACCACCTGGAAGTGGTCGCAAGAGTGACCAGCAGAGGCGCCCTTGCGGCGCCCGGTGACGGAATGCAGTGGTGCTACGTGGTGCGCTGTTGTCGGTGACACCATGCCTTCTTCCTGCCGGACGGCTGTTGGTCTGCACCGCACAGGGAAGAGTGGGGGGCTTGCGATGGAGAATGACGAGGAGGGGTGCGCCCCCCCAACCGCCAATGTCGCAGACTTGGAGGTCGCTGCCCGTGGGGAAAACAGCATGCCCGCTGCCCGTGAGGGAAACCGCATGCCCAAGATCCCCGGTGCAGTGGATGAGATCGAGGTCCTTCGCGCAGTGAAGGGCAACTTGGAGGAGCGGCAGCTGCAGACCACGCATCTCCCGCACACGCCGACGCGCTAGGAGGCCGCGCGCAGTAGCCTGCAACCTCACCGCCGCCGACACGTGGCGGGTAGCGATCCAAGATGGAAGCAGTGACGGCGACGGCGGGGACTGGACTTGGTGGAGCGGGACTCCCGCCGGCACGGTCGATGCGGGGCCGGAGCTAACCGGCGGTGGCTGCTGCAGCGGCTGCGGCGGTGGCGCACCGGGCAGCGGCAGCGGCTGCTGCGGCGGAGCGCCGGGCGCGGCGGAGGCCGACAGGAGCGGCGGCTGCTAGTGCAGCCAGGGCTGGACGGTGGTGGCGATGGATGGTAGCTTGTAGGATCGAAAGTATGTCTAGAGGGGGGTGATTAGACTACTTGACCAAATAAAAACTTAACCTTTTCCCAATTTTAGTTCTTGGCATATTTTAGCTATCTTAGGACAAGTCAAGCAATCATCACACAATTCAAGCAAGCATGCAAAGAGTATATTGGCAGCGGAAAGTAAAGCATGCAGCTTGCAAGAATGTAAAGGGAAGGGTTTGGAGAATTCAAATGCTATTGGAGACACGGATGTTTTTTCCGTGGTTCGGATAGGTGGTGCTATCCTACATCCACGTTGATGGAGACTTCAACCCACGAAGGGTAACGGTTGCGCGAGTCCACGGAGGGCTCCACCCACGAAGGGTCCACGAAGAAGCAACCTTGTCTATCCCACCATGGCCATCGCCCACGAAGGACTTGCCTCACTAGCGGTAGATCTTCACGAAGTAGGCGATCTCCTTGCCCTTACAAACTCCTTGGTGCAACTCCACAATCTTGTCGGAGGCTCCCAAGTGACACCTAGCCAATCTAGGAGACACCACTCTCCAAGAAGTAACAAATGGTGTGTTGATGATGAACTCCTTGCTCTTGTGCTTCAAATGATAGTCTCCCCAACACTCAACTCTCTCTCATAGGATTTGGATCTGGTGGAAAGAAGATTTGAGTGGAAAGCAACTTGGGGAAGGCTAGAGATCAAGATTCATATGGTAGGAATGTGGTTCTTTCTCAGAACATATGAGTTGGAATGGTGTATGTGTTCTGATGGCTCTCTCTCTCGAGTGAAGAGGAGGTGGGGGGGTATTTATAGCCTCCACACAAAATCCAACCGTTACACACAATTTACCAATCTCGGTAGGACCGAATCAGAAAACTCGGTCGGACCGAAATAGTAAACCTAGTGACCGTTAGGAATTTCGGTGGGACTGACATGCAACTCGGTAGGACCGATTCGGTTAGGGTTTGGGCATAACGTAATCTCGGTGAGACCGATTGCACAAACTCGGTGAGACCGAGTTTGGCAATAAGCTAACCAGAGAGTTGGTCAGGTAAACTCGGTGGGACCGATTTGCTCTTTCGGTGAGACCGAAATGTTACAAAAAGGAAACAGAGAGTTTACATTGCAATCTCGGTGGGACCGATTCGCTCTTTAGGTGAAACCGAAAATTTACGAAAGGGAAACAGAGAGTTTGCAACCCCATCTCGGTGAGACCGAGATCCCTATCGGTAGGACCGAATTGCTAGGGTTTGGCAGTGGCAAATGACAAGTGAAACTCGGTGGCGCCGGATTGAAAGAATCGGTATGACCGAGTTTGGTTTAGGGTTTAGGTCATTTGTGGCTCTGGAAAAGTGTTTGAGGATTTTGGAGCATATCACTAAGCACATAAAGCAAGAGGCTCATTAAGCAACACCTCATCCCTCCTTGATAGTATTGGCTTTTCCTAAAGACTCAATGTGATCTTGGATCACTAAAATATAAAATGAAGAGTCTTGATCTTTGAGCTTGAGCCAATTCTTTGTCCTTAGCATTTTGAGGGTTCCACTTTCACATTCATGCCATGCCAATCATTGAGCTTTCCTGAAATAATCATCTTGGAATAGCATTAGCTCAATGAGCTATATGTTGTTATGAATTACCAAAACCACCTAGGGATAGTTGCACTTTCACAGCTGCAGTGGCCCGGCGAGCGCGGTGAAGGCCGCCTGGTGCGGCGGCTGCCACGCCAACCACGGCGGCGCGGGGGCGGCGATGGGCGCTGGAGGCGCGGCAGGAGCCGGCCCCGGCCACTGCGGAGCGGCGGTGGGCGACAGCTGCAGCTGGGGAAGTAGCGTCCCAGCGAATGCCGCGGAGGCCCCTGGATGCGGCGAGTACCACGGCAGGGCCGGCAGCCCGGCGGTGGCGGTCAGCGGCAGGGGCGGCGGCGGCCCGTAGGGGCTGGCCAGGTACAGCCGGATCCCCTGGACGGCTGTGACGAGGCCGTTGAGGACCCCGGTGATCTCCTCCAGGGTGTAGACGGCGGACGGTGGTGCGGTGGAGGGCGTCGACATCTGGGCGGTGGCTGCGCCGGAGGATGCGACCAGCGGCGCGGACGGGGAGGGCAGCGGCGCGGTGTAGATGGCCAGCGGCGCAGTGGTGCCGGTCGGCAGCGGAAGCGACGGGGTGGGAGGCGACGAAGACATGATCGGAACTGAGCTACCTGATACCAAATTGTTATGGCGCTGATAGAAGGAGGGCGCGAGAGGGCCGGGCGGGGGCCTTTTTGCCCACGGCCGGGCAAGAGGGAAGGGATTTCCTTCTTAATTCTTGCTTCATTAGATTGATACATCTCCTCTCTTTATATAGAGAGGTTTACTTGACTCCTAAGTAAGGCTTACTTGACCTCTAAGCAAGCGACTCTTATCTCTAATTAACCCTAAGACTAACGGGCCCATTAGGCCCATTACGTACTCTAACAGTCGGATCTTCCAGAGTGTCGGCCAACTTCCCAGATCTTTCAGAAAATCATATCAATGGAAGCAGGCTGTTGTCGGCTCTGATCTTGCACGACAACAACCTTTCTGGCAAATTCCCTGAATTCTTGCAATACAATCCGATTTTCAAATGTCTGTGGCCAAAATATCCTCAAGCGTAAGCTGCTGGTGCTTCACTGAAGAATGAAGACTAGCTTGGGCTTATCTTTTGCCCTGGATCCATGCTTGTATTTCGTGTGTTCTCTAGCATTTCGCTTGTACTCCAGGATCAAGTGCTCTCCTCGACCTTGTATTTGCTGGACCGTTGCTGCTTGAGCGGCCTAATGAGATGAACCGGGCTACAGAACCTGCATCCCTTTGTAAGACTGAAAATTTGCCAGATTGTGAAGGAGCCATTGGTACCGTACGGTAAGCATAGTGATGCTTTCTGGGTCAGATCAAGTTGTCCTTCCGCAAACAAACTACCACCGCAGAGCCCTCGGTGTGCTATAGAAAGCTCTGGCTGGGCGCGAGGCCTCGGCATTTCGTCGAACAGCTGCTGGGCAATACCACAAGCCCGGCGCTGCTGGTCAGCCTGACGCGAGGCTGTTCCTGCCACGGCCTCTGCGTCGCTGGATGCCCCGCGAGGACTGCTGCGTCCTCTGGTGATGTCCGCGGGAGGAGAGGCTCTTTTTTTTCAGCCATGGGCCCATGGCGATGTGCTAACGAACGAAACCTACCCTCAGGTAGTACATCGGCCAGTGTCTCAAAAAAAAAAAGGTAGTACATTGGCCCATGAAGCAGATTCCTTCCGGTGATTTTTCCAAAAAAGTTCTGAATTTCAAAGAACGTTCACAGATTCAAAAAAGTGTTCGCCGGATTCAAGAACAGTTCTTGAATTCAAAAAATGTTTGAGATTTCAGAATAATGAACACTTTTTGAATTTTAATGAACCATTCTTATATTTTGATGAAAAACAATTATGAGCGCATTTAAATAATGATGAACATCTTTTGCATATGAGGAAACAATTCTGCGTTCAATGAACATTTTTTGAACTTGATGATCAAAATTTGTATACCAATATTTGTTTTAGAAATATGGAAGAAAGTTTTTTGAATTTGATGAACATTTCTCGAAATTGATGAACAAATTTGAAAATTGATGAAAAAATTGAATTCTTATGAACAAAAAATTTAATTCAATGAACATTTCTTTACATTCATGAACATTTTTTGAATTGATGAACACAAAAGTGTTCACGAATTTGAAAAGAAAATTCGCAAAAAAGGTGAAAAAGTAAAGAAGGAAAACAGAAAAGAAAACAAAAAAAGAAAAAATAACATGGAAAAAAGAGGGAAAATGGTCGGGCCCAAAAGACGGCCCACCCTCGGCACGGAGTTGTGACCACTCATGCCTCTAAAGAGCGAGGCAAAGGGTAACACTAGGGCGGAGCTCCACCTTTTGTTCTTCCAGCTCGGACTCCTAAACTAGAAACTATATAATAGGCACGAGATGATCAGGTGTGTGCACTAAAGCTTGACATGATTCCTACCTAGCGAAGCACCTAGATGGACCGACCCAACCAGAGTGCTCTTCATTTTCAACGGAAAAAAACAGAGTGCTCTGCTTTCCAATTTTATACCGGCGTTTTTCCTGTGTTTTTCTTTTTGGGGGTTTTGTGCTTTTTCTTTTCCCTTTTTACTTTTTATTATATTTTATTTTCCCTTTCTTCTTCTTTATTCTATTTTATTTTTCTTTATTCTGAAATCACAGGTATATTTCCAAACTCGTGAATATTTTAAGGAATCTAAACACATTTTTCACATTTGTGACCAGTGTTTTAATTCCAAGAACTATTTTCAAATTCATAAATGGTTTTTGAAATCTGAAAACAATTTTATAACTTTTTGAAAATTTTCTGAAATTGGAGAATAATGTATAAATTTGTAATACTTTTAAAAGCAAGAGATATTTTCAAATACATGAACATTTCTTGTAATTAAAGAACATTTTTTAATTCGTTAATATTTTGACAACAAATTTCAAATTTATAGCAGTCTTTTGGAATCCAAGAACTATTTTCAAATTCATAAACATTTTATACATGCAAGAACATTTTCTAAATCTAGAACATTTACTAAAATTCATGAATATTTTCTGAAATTCGTAAAGAATATTAAATATGCAACCATATTTTTAAATCTTGGAACAGTTTTCAAATTAGTGGAATTATTTTGAAAACATGGAGGTTTTTTTAAAAATCGCAAACATTCTTGGAAATTCTAGAAAAAAATAAATTTGGGAACATTTTTTAAAATGACAGAGCAATTTTCAAATCTGTGTACATTTTTTTGGTATTCGAGAACACTTTCCAGATTCATAATATTCTTGAAGTTTTGGATCTCAAAAAAAAAGAAAAATGCAAAAATAGAAAAGAAAAAACAAAAGCCAAAATAAGAAACTAAAAACGCTACCCACCTCGCATATGGGCCGACCCAAAAGCACGCGGGGGTGGGGGCGGATTGCGTGTTTCCTCGCTATTGAAAGCGTAGGTCATTGATTAGGAGCTCTCGTCTAGCATCCCTCGCCTTTTCTTTTTCTCTGAATTGCTCTGTGGCCTCTTCTCACGACATGAGGGTTGTAACTCGAACAGAGGAAAATGAACTGAGAACTATCACTATCTATATTGCTTATGTCGGTCAGAGATTTCCTACCCTATTATGTATCCATCTCATGCCCAATTCTCCCTTAATTATATTAGGGCATCTATAGCTGGTCCCCTAAAATTTGGCTCCTCAAACGTCTCTGAATGGGTCCACTAAGTGTCCGGACATGTTGTTTTAAGTCCTCATTTGTGCATGCATATGATTGATGTGTATGGAGACAGAGAGAGGGAAAATATAAAAAATTAAGAAAGAGAAAAGGTGGTCCGGGTGGGCCGCATCCTACGCGACAGACTGATCGGGCCCTCATATCCTCCCCATATATATTTTGAATACGAGGGCAAAGTAAGAGGTCCAATTGAGTCACAGTTTCCTTATCTCTTGTCAAACAATGACCGAATTGTTCATCCGGATGTATAGGAAGGATGTGAGGGATCCGATTGTAGATACTCTTACACCTTCTATTGGAGGTTTGGGTTAACCGGTCATGAACTGTCCGACCCTTGGCCATAAAACCCCGGTAGAATTTAGGGAAACGAAGTTCTCAATTCACCAATTTCTCCTCAAACTCATGTAATTCCAGACATATTTGGTTGGATTTCACAAGCGATTACCCGATTACCTACAAAGCCCTCACCGCATACGTAGTTCATTCTCTCGATGATGCGTGAAGGAGCAGAATGCTCGGATAACCGCACAATGTTCTGTACTTCAACCATACATGCAAATCTTACAATGCTTCTTCCTACCTGACTAGAACAATCAAGCTATCCCCTCAGAGAATCTTCAGTCGGGCTCCCCAATCCCCCCCCCCAAGCCCAATCCGAATTGGGTGCCCCCCCCTTTCCTTCCCTCTCTCTCCCTCTTCCTTCTTCTCCTACTCCTACTAGGAAGGGGGGAACCTCCTGCTAGTGGGAGTAGGACTCCCCCCCTTGGGCGCGCCCTATGAGGGCCGGCCCTCCCCTCCTCCACTCCTTTATATACGGGGAAAGGGGGCACCCCATAGACACACAAGTTGATTGTTTAGCCTTGTGCGGTGCCCCCTCCACAGATTTCCACCTCGGTCATATCGTTGTAGTGCTTAGGCGAAGCCCTGCGTCGGTAACTTCATCATCACCATCATTACGCCGTCGTGCTGACGAAACTCTTCCTCGGCCTCAACTAGATCAAGAGTACGAGAGACGTCACCGAGCTGAACGTGTGTAGATTGCGGAGGTGTCGTGCGTTCGGTACTTGATCAGTTGGATCGCGAAGACATTCGACTACATCAACCGTGTTTCATAACGCTTCCGCTTTCGGTCTACGAGGGTACGTAGACATACTCTTCCCCTCTCGTTGCTATCCATCACCTAGGTGGATCTTGCGTGTGCGTAGGATTTTTTTAAAAATTATTGCGTTCCCCGATAACATATCCAACCCAAAATTGGTGCGAATATGGGAAGGCTCGGGTGCGGCCACCACGTCAAACTGACCGCAGGGAGCACATGAATTAAGCATTGCCTCTTGTAGTGAATTATGGATTTGTTGCGTCAAGTAATTATTGTAGAGTTCGGACAAATTGAGGGCGAAAATAAATAGTTGTTTGGTGCAAAGCAAAGTGAAAGTAAATAACATAAAAGGTAATAAGAAAATAGCAGCACGAGTAACAAGTGGAACTGACAAAGTAGTGAGGCGTTCTCAGGTAGTATGAATTCTCATTGGTATGTTTCTAACGCAACCCATGCAACCACATAATATAGTCTAGATACTTGAGCCATTCTTGACGATTATTGTTGAGCGGAGCTGAGTACAGAACACATTCTACTCTAGGTAGACTTCATGCCACGCACACCACTACCGTAGTCCCCCCTGTAGGCTAAAACAATGGTAATTAAAGGTCAGCCCATGGACGCGACCTCTCTAAGGGTTCTCCATAAATCCCCTATCAATTGCAAATGCTAGGAGCAAAGACTTTTACTGTCACCTCGAATTGCATTCACGTCCTAACCTTTTACAACGACAATGATACACTTTGTGGCCTTTCAGCGGTAATGTTGGGTGAGGCCCCTTCACAACATTCATGAAGTTTATAAACTAAAGATTCAACAAAGGATTATGTCGGAGACAAAGGTTGATAGAAAACCCACTTCATGTACATGTCAATTCCTTGGTAGATCTCTCGTGGCTTGGTCTTCCAAGAAACAAAATTTGGTATCTCTATCCACTGCCGAAGCGGAATACATTGCCGCTGGATCATGTTGTGCTCAATTACTATGGATGACACAAACTCTCAAAGATTATGGGATACATGTGAAACATGTTTCATTACTATGTGACAATGAGAGTGCTATTAAGATTGCACACAATCCCGTGCAACATTCTCGAACTAAGCGTATTGAGGTTCGTCACCATTTCATTCGTGATCATGTTGCTAAAGGTGACATTGACCTTAAGCATGTCCGTACCAACAAACAATTGGTGGATATCTTCACTAAGCCTCTTGATGAAAAAAATATTTTGTCACTTGAGAAGTGAGTTGAATATCATTGATGTTTACAATGTGAACTAGACACTCACTTGGATGCATGCAGGGGCAAGAGCTATGATGACTAGTCCTTGATATCTCTCTTATGATGATCATTTCATATCTTGGACATTTTGCTCCCTTGTGTGCATCTAACTGATAACCCACAAGTATAGGGGATCGCAACAGTTTTCGAGGGTAGAGTATTCAACCCAAATTTATTGATTCGACACAAGGGGAGCCAAAGAATATTCTCAAGTATTAGCAGCTGAGTTGTCAATTCAACCACACCTGGCAAACTTAATATCTGCAGCAAAGTATTTAGTAGCAAAGTAATATGATAATAGCGGTAACGGTAGCAAAAGGTAATGATAACAAAAGTAATGTTTTAGGTATTTTGTAGTGATTGTAACAATAGCAACGGAAAAGTAATAAGCGAAGAACAATATATGGAAAGCTCGTAGGCAATGTATCGGTGATAGAGAATTATGTCGGATGCGGTTCATCATGTAACAGTCATAACCTAGGGTGACACAGAACTAGCTCCAATTCATCAATGTAATGTAGGCATGTATTCCGAATATAGTCATACGTGCTTATGGAAAAGAACTTGCATGACATCTTTTGTCCTACCCTCCCGTGGCAGCGGGGTCCTAGCGGAAACTAAGGGATATTAAGGCCTCCTTTTAATAGAGTACCGAGCCAAAGCATTAACACATGGTGAATACATGAACTCCTCAAACTACGGTCATCACCGGGAGTGGTTCCGATTATTGTCACTTCGGGGTTGCCGGATCATAACACATAGTATGTGACTATAGACTTGCAAGATAGGATCAAGAACTCACATATATTCATGAAAACATAATAGGTTCAGATCTAAAATCATGGCACTCGGGCCCTAGTGACAAGCATTAAGCATAGCAAAGTCATATCAACATCAATCTCAGAACATAGTGGATACTAGGGATCAAACCCTAACAAAACTAACTCGATTACATGAAAAATCTCATCCGACCCATCACAGTCCAGCAAGCCTACGATGGAATTACTCACGCACGGCAGTGAGCATCATGTAATTGGTGATGGAGGATGGTTGATGATGACGACGTCGACGGATTCCCCTCTCCGGAGCCTCGAACGGACTCCAGATCAGCCCTCCCGAGAGGTTTTAGGGCTTGGCGGCGGCTCCGTATCGTAAAACGCGATGAATCCTTCTCCTTAATTGTTTTCTCCCCGAAAGTGAATATATAGAGTTGGAGTTGAGGTCGGAGGAGCTCTAGGGGGGCCACGAGGTAGGGGGCGCGCCCCCCACCCTCGTGGCTAGGGTGTGGGCCCCCTGGTCTTGATCTTTTGCCAAGATTTTTATTATTTCCAAAAGTAGTCTCCGTAAAGTTTCAGGTCATTCCGAGAACTTTTGTTTCTGCACATAAATAACACCATGGCAATTCTGCTGAAAACAACGTCAGTCCGGGTTAGTTCCATTCAAATCTTGCAAGTTAGAGTCCAAAACAAGGGCAAAAGTGTTTGGAAATGTAGATACGACGGAGACGTATCAGCAACCTACGTCCAACAATGGCCCCCAAGTTATATTGTCTATCTCCTAATACAGCACTCTTGAGAACACTAAGATCCGAAACACACATATGACATGCCTCATCCTTACCGTTTATGCATCTACCTATAAAGAGAGCAAATAATGTATGGCAGGAAAATGAATGCTCCCTATGGTAGCTTGTGTTATTTCTCTAGATTCCCCCATAGTGATACTAGCAAGAAATTTCTTAAATTCAGATTTGCGAGGTTCACTAACACTACCCCACTGCGGGAGTTTACAAGAAGTATTAAAATCTTCTAAGTTCCTAGTATAAGATTTATCATAAAGATCAAATAGGACAGTGTGAGAATTGCGTGATGATGTAAATTTAAACCTTCTTACAAAGGAATCGGTTAGGTAGTGGTACTGGGGGCACTTATCTGACATGAAGCCCTCAAGTTCAGCGTTACGCACATATGCTTCAAATTCCTCCTTAATTCCTGCTTGGACCATGAAATTTTCTAACGGCCATTCATAAGGCCGCACTTGAGCTTCTCTTGGTAGTTCATAGTCCGGCTCACGTATTGCGGGCCTGGGTCCTTGTTTCTTTGAAGAACCACCTTGGTACATTTTCCTAAACATATTTCTTCCTCTGAAAAATTTCTGAAATTTTTAGTGAATCAAACTCAACAAGATTGATAGTAACTACTCCTACAAGTGCCTAGAGGCTATATCATGCATTAAAACTACTTTTGACCACATAAATTTGACATGCAAGGTCAAGAACAGGGTCACCTAAGCAGCAAAAATTTGCAATAAATAAAGAACTAGAACAAAAACTAATTGGACCATTGGATGAGTCACATACCGAAGAACAATCCCCCAAAGCAGTTTTATGAATGGAGCTTTGAGCTAGGAAATCGAAAATGGCAGCAAGATGAGCTAGAACTCGGGTTTGAGCTGGTGGGTGATTTTTTTTGGAGAAAGACGAAGTGTGTGGGTGCAAGAATAAGTGGAGGGGGCCCACGTGGGGTCCACGAGGCAGGGGGCGCGCCCAGGGGGTAGGGCGCGCCCTCCACCCTCGTGGGCACATGGTGGGGCCCCCTGGTGTGTTCTTAGTGCCAATAATTCTTAAATATTAGAGAAAAAATCATATTAAATTTTCAGGGCATTTGGAGAACTTTTATTTTCGGGGTATTTTTTATTGCAAGGATAATTCAGAAAACAGACAGAAAATTCTATTTTTTGCTTTATTTAAGTAAAAATAGGGTACAGAGAGTTGTGCTTTCTAACTGCATCCGTCTCATGCTCATCAAAAGGAATCCACTAACAAGGTTGATCAAGTCTTGTTAACAAACTCATTTCGAATAACATGAAACCGGAGAAATTTTGAATAACACTAGGTTACCTCAACGGGGATATGCACATCCCCAACAATAAGAATATCATATTTCTTCTTGATAGTAGTAAGAGGAAATTCAAAACCTCCAATAGTAATCGTTGAAATTTTTCCAATAGAATTGATACTGTGGACTTCAGGTTGTTTCCTCGGAAAGTGTACCGTATGTTCATTACAATTAACATGAAAAGTGGCATTGCCTTTGTTGCAATTAATAATAGCCCCTGCAGTATTCAAAAAGGGTCTACCAAGAATAATTGGCATACTATCGTCCTCGGGAATATCAAGAATAACAAAGTTCGTTAAAATAGTAATGTTTGCAACCACAACAGGCACATCCTCACAAATACCGACAGGTATAGCAGTTGATTTATCATCCATTTGCAAAGATATTTCAGTAGGTGTCAACTTATTCAAATCAAGTCTACGATATAAAGAGAGAGGCATAACACTAACACCGGCTCCAAGATCACATAAAGCAGTTTTAACATAGTTTCTTTTAATGGATCATGGTATAGTTGGTACTCCGGGATCTCCTAGTTTATTTGGTATTCCACCCTTAAAGTTGTAATTAGCAAGCATGGTGGAAATTTCAGCTTCCGGTATCTTTCTTTTATTAGTAATAATATCTTTCATGTACTTAGCATAAGGGTTCATTTTAAGCATATCAGTCAAACACATACGCAAAAAGATAGGTCTAATCATTTTAGCAAAGCGCTCAAAATCTTCATCATCCTTTTTCTTGGATGGTTTAGGAGGAAAAGGCATGGGTTTCTGAACCCATGGTTCTCTTTCTTTACCGTGCTTCGTAGCAACGAAGTCTCTCGTATCATAACGTTGATTCTTTGATTGTGGGTTATCAAGATCAACAGCAGGTTCAATCTCTACATCGTTGTTATTGCTAGGTTGAGCATCAACATGAACATCATCATTAACATTATCACTAGGTTCGTGTTCACTACCAGATTGTGTTTCAGCATCAGAAATAGAAATATCATTGGGATTCTCAGGTGTGTCTACACCAGGTTTACTAGAAGCATGCAAAGTCCTATCATTTTTCTTTTTAATTCCTTTTAGAAGAACTAGGTGCATCAACATTAGTTCTCTAAGAATCTTGCTCAATTCTCTTAGGATGGCCCTCAGGATACAAAGGTTCCTGAGTCATTTTACCCCCTCTAGTCATAACTCTAACAGCATTATCATTTTTCTTATTATTTAATTCATTAAGCAAATCATTCTGAGCCTTAAGTACTTGTTCTACTTGAGTGGTAACCATAGAAGCATGTTTACTAATAAGTTTAAGTTCACCTTTAACTCTAGACATATAATCACTCAAGTGTTCAATCATATAGCCATTGCGTTTCAATTGTCTACCAACATAAGCATTGAAGTTTTCTTGTTTAACAATAAAATTATCAAACTCATCCAAGCATTGGCTAGCAGACTTATAACAAGGAATATCACCTTCATCAAATCTATAGAGAGAATTTACCTTTACTACCTGTGTCGGGTTATCAAGACCATGTATCTCTTCAATATGTGGTAAATTCTTAACATCTTCAGCTTTAATACCTTTTTCTTTCATAGATTCCTTTGCCTCTTGCATATCTTCAGGACTGAGAAATAGAATACCCCTTTTCTTTGGAGTTGGCTTAGGAGTTGGTTCAGGAAGTGTCCAATTATTTTCATTAGTCAGCATATTATTCAATAGCAATTCAGCTTGATCAACAGTTCTTTCCCTGAAAACACAACCAGCACAACTATCCAGGTAGTCTCTAGAAGCATCGGTTAGTCCATTATAAAAGATAGCAAGTATTTCATTTTTATTGAGAGGATGATCATGCAAAGCATTAAGTAATCGGAGAAGCCTCCCCCAAGCTTGTGGGAGACTCTCTTCTTCAATTTTCACAAAATTATATATTTCCCTTAAGGCAGCTTGTTTCTTATGAGCGGGGAAATATTTAGCAGAGAAGTAATAAATCGCATCCTGGGGACTACGCACACAACCAAGATCAAGAGAATTAAACAGGATCAGGAGAATTAAACCATTTTTTAGCATCACCCTTTAATGAGAACGGAAATAACTTAAGGATAAAGTAATAGCGAGTTTTCTCATCATTAGTGAATAGGGTGGCTATATCATTTAATTTAGTAAGATGTGCCACAGCCGTTTCAGATTCATAGCCATAAAAAGGATTAGATTAAACCAAAGTAATTAACTTAGGGTCAATAGAGAAATCATAATCCTTATCGGAAATAAAGATAGGTGAAGTAGCAAAAGCAGGGTCATATTTCATTCTAGCATTCAAAGATTTTTTCTTTAAGCTTCACTAATAATTTCTTAAGATCATATCTATCATTGCAAGCTAAGAAGTCTCTAGCAGTTTCTTCATCCATAACATAACCCTCAGGCACAACAGGCAATTCATAGGGGGGAAATCTTCATCATCACTTTCATCAATATTATCAGTTTCAATAATTTCATTCTCTCTAGCCCTAGCAAGTTGTTCATCAAGAAATTCACCTAGTGGCACATTATTATCAAGCATAGAAGTAGTTTCATCATAAGTATCATGCAAAGAAGAAGTGGCATCGTCAATAGCATGCGACATATTAGAATGAATAGCAGGAGTAGGTGTCGCAAGTTTACTCAAAACAGAAGGTGAATCAAGTGCACAGCTAGATGGCGGTTCCTTACCTCCCCTCATAGTTGAGGGAAAAATCTGGGTTCCTTTATCTTTCAAGTTCTTCATAATGATCAGCAGATATAAATCCCAAGTGACTCAAAGAATAGAGCTATGCTCCCCGGCAATGGCGCCAGAAAATAGTCTTGATAACCCACAAGTATAGGGGATCACAACAGTTTTTGAGGGTAGAGTATTCAACCCAAATTTATTGATTCAACACAAGGGGAGCCAAAAAATATTCTCAAGTATTAGCAGTTGAGTTGTCAATTCAACCACACCTGGAAAACTTAATATCTGCAGCAAAGTATTTATTAGCAAAGTAATATGATAGTAGCGGTACCGGTAGCAAAAGTAACAGTAGCAGTTTTGTAGTAATTGTAACAGTGGCAACAGAAAAGTAACTAAGCAAAGATCAATATGTGAAAAGTGTTGGAAATATGCCCTAGAGGCAATAATAAATTGATTATTATTATATTTCCTTGTTCATGATAATCGTTTATTATCCATGCTAGAATTGTATTGATAGGAAACTCAGATACATGTGTGGATACATAGACAACACAATGTCCCTAGTAAGCCTCTAGATGACTAGCTCGTTGATCAATAGATGGTTACGGTTTCCTGACCATGGACATTGGATGTCGTTGATAACGGGATCACATCATTAGAAGAATGATGTGATGGACAAGACCCAATCCTAAGCCTAGCACAAGATCATGTAGTTCGTATGCTAAAGCTTTTCTAATGTCAAGTATCATTTCCTTAGACCATGAGATTGTGCAACTCCCGGATACCGTAGGAGTGCTTTGGGTATGCCAAACATCACAACGTAACTGGGTGGCTATAAAGGTACACTATGGGTATCTCCGAAAGTGTCTGTTGGGTTGGCTCGAATCGAGACTGGGATTTGTCACTCCGTGTGACGGAGAGGTATCTCTGGGCCCACTCGGTAGGACATCATCATAATGTGCACAATGTGATCAAGGAGTTGATCATGGGATGATGTGTTACGGAACGAGTAAAGAGACTTGCCGGTAACGAGATTGAACAAGGTATCGGGATACCGACGATCGAATCTCGGGCAAGTATCGTACCGCTAGACAAAGGGAATTGTATACGGGATTGATTAAGTCCTTAACATCGTGGTTCATCCGATGAGATCATCGTGGAACATGTGGGAGCCAACATGGGTATCCAGATCCCGCTGTTGGTTATTGACCGGAGAACGTCTCGGTCATGTCTGCATGTCTCCCGAACCCGTAGGGTCTACACACTTAAGGTTCGATGACGCTAGGGTTATAAAGGAAGTTTGTATGTGGTTACCGAATGTTGTTCGGAGTACCGGATGAGATCCCGGACGTCACGAGGAGTTCCGGAATGGTCCGGAGGTAAAGATTTATATATGGGAAGTCCTGCTTTGGTCACCGGAAGAGTTTCGGGGTTTATCGGTAATGTACCGGGACCACCGGGAGGGTTCCGGGGGGTCCACCAAGTGGGGCCACCTGCCCCGGGGGGGCACATGGGCTGTAGGGAGTGTTCCTTGGCCTACATGGGCCAAGGGCACCAGCCCCACTAAGGCCCATGCGCCTAGAAGGGGAGAGGGGGCAAACCCTAAGGGCAGATGGGCCCTAAGGCCCATATACCCTGCGCCTCCCTCTCCTCCCCCTTGTGGCCGCCACCCCTTGGCCATCTAGGGCTGCCGCCCCCCCTAGGGGTGGGAACCCTAGAAGGGGCGCAGCCTCCACCCCTTCCCCTATATATATGAGGCCTAGGGGGCTGCCCAAAAGACATGTGATTCGATCTCTTGTTGGTGCAGCCTTGCATCTCTCTCTCCCTCCTCTTCTATGGTGCTTGGCGAAGCCCTGCGGGATTGCCACGCTCCTCCATCACCACCACGCCGTTGTGCTGCTGCTGGATGGAGTCTTCCTCAACCTCTCCCTCTCTCCTTGCTGGATCAAGGCATGGGAGACGTCACCGGGCTGTACGTGTGTTGAACGCGGAGGTGCCGTCCGTTCGGCACTTGGTCATCGGTGATTTGAATCACGACGAGTACGACTCCATCAACCCCGTTCACTTGAATGCTTCCGCTTAGCGATCTACAAGGGTATGTAGATGCACTCTCCTTCCCCTCGTTGCTAGTTTCTCCATAGATAGATCTTGGTGACACGTAGGAAAATTTTGAATTTATGCTACGTTCCCCAACAAAAAGCTCGTAGGCAATGGATCAATGATGGATAATTATGTCGGATGCGACTCCTCATGCAATAGTTATAACATAGTGTGACACAGAACTAGCTCCAGTTCATCAATGTAATGTAGGCATGTATTCCGAATATTGTTATACGCGCTTATGGAAAAGAACTTGCATGACATCTTTTGTCCTACCCTCCCGTGGCAGCGGGGTCCTATTGGAAACTAAGGGATATTAAGACCTCCTTTTAATAGAGTACCAGACCAAAGCATTAACACTTAGTGAATACATGAATTCCTCAAACTACGGTCATCACCGGTATGTATCCCGATTATTGTCACTTCGGGGTTAATGGATCATAACACATAATAGGTGACTATAGACTTGCAAGATAGGATCAAAAACTCACATATATTCATGAAAACATAATAGGTTCAGATCTGAAATCATGGCACTTGGGCCCTAGTGACAAGCATTAAGCATAGCAAAGTCATATCAACATCAATCTCAGAACATAGTGGATACTAGGGATCAAACCCTAACAAAACTAACTCGGATTACATGATAAATCTCATCCAACCCATCACCGTCCAACAAGCCTACGATGGAATTACTCACGCACGGCGGTGAGCATCATGAAATTGGTGATGGAGGAAGGTTGATGATGACGATGGTGACGGATTCCCCTCTCTAGAGCCCTGAACGGGCTCCAGATCAGCCCTCCCGAGAGATATTAGGGCTTGGCGGCAGCTCCGTATCGTAAAACGTGATGAATCCTTCTCTCTGATTTTTTTCTCCCCGAACGTGAATATATGAAGTTGGAGTTGAGGTCGGTGGAGCGTCAGGGGGCCCACGAGGCAGGGGCGCACCCCCCACCCTCGTGGACAGGGTGTGGGCCCCTGACATTGAATCTTTCACCAGTATTTTTTATATATTCCAAAAATATTCTCCGTTGATTTTCAGGTCATTCCGAGAACTTTTATTTCTGCACAAAAATAACACCATGGCAATTCTGCTGAAAACAGCGTCAGTCCGGGTTAGTTCCATTCAAATCATTCAAGTTAGAGTCCAAAACAAGGCCAAAATTGTTTGGAAAAGTAGATACGATGGAGACGTATCACTAAGCCTTGTAGGTGCTTGGATATGTACTACTTCATAAAGCTTGCTCTCAGCATCCATATCCAGAGACCAAAGGAGATTGAGCCAAGTATCTATACCTTTGATGTGTTCAAGGATTAAGACAACTCAAATATATCATTTGACACCATATGACTCTATGTTTCACTCTTGTCAAAATGGATACATATGTCTTCCATGCAAAACTAACCCATGTAGGAAGATGAGCTACAAATTAAAGGATTGTTCCAACTTCCACTCTATGACCATAGACCTCAAGTTCAGCTACATGAAGGACATCCACGACAAAACCAGTGTAAGTTCTCACATCTTAGAGAAGTTTTACTCAAAGACACGAGCCAAAGCAACTCAATAAGATGTGAATACATTAAAATGCTTAAATGAGAAATGGAAACCCCATTTTGAGCTTAACGATGAGTATGACTGATAACCCACAAGTATAGGGGATCACAACAGTTTTCGAGGGTAGAGTATTCAACCCAAATTTGTTGATTCGACACAAGGGGAGCCAAAGAACATTCTCAAGTATTAGCAGCTGAGTTGTCAATTCAACCACACCTGGAAACTTAATATCTGCAGCAAAGTGTTTAGTAGCAAAGTAATATGATAGTAGTGGTAAAGGTAGCAAAAGGTGGCAGTAGTAAAAGTAATGTTTTTGGTATTTTGTAGTGATGATAGCAATAGCAACGGAAAAGTAAATAAGCGAAGAACAATATATGGAAAGCTCATAGGCAATGGACCAGTGATGGAGAATTATGCCGGATGCGGTTCATCATGTAACAGTCATAACCTAGGGTGACACAGAACTAGCTCTAGTTCATTGATATAATGTAGGCATGTATTCCGAATATAGTCATATGTGCTTATAGAAAAGAACTTGCATGACATCTTTTGTCCTACCCTCCCGTGGCAGCGGGGTCCTTACGGAAACTAAGGGATATTAAGGCCTCCTTTTAACAGAGTACCGGAACAAAGCATTAACACATAGTGAATACATGAACTCCTCAAACTACGGTCATCACCGGTAAGTATCCCGATTATTGTCACTTCGGGGTTAACGGATCGTAACACATAATAGGTGACTATAGACTTGCAAGATAGGATCTAGAACTCTCATATATTGATGAAAACATAATAGGTTCAGATCTGAAATCATGGCACTCGGGCCCTAGTGACAAGCATTAAGCATAGAAAAGTCATAGCAACATCAATCTCAGACCATAGTGGATACTAGGGATCAAACCCTAACAAAACTAACTCGATTACGTGATAGATCCCATCCAACCCATCACCGTCCAGCAAGCCTACGATGGAATTACTCACGCACGGCGGTGAGCATCATGAAATTGGTGATGGAGGATGGTTGATGATGACGATGGCGACGGATTCCCCTCTTCGGAGCCCCAAACGGACTCCAGATCAGCCCTCCCGAGAGGTTTTAGGGCTTGGCGGCGGCTCCGTATCGTAAAACGCGATGAATTCTTCTCTCTAATTTTTTTCTCCCCGAAACACAATATATAGAGTTGGAGTTGGAGTTGGAGTCGGAGTCGGAGAGGCAACAGGGGGGCCACGAGGTAGGGGGCGCGCCCCCCACCCTCGTGGAGAGGTGGGGGGCCCCCTGGCCTTCATCTTTTGCAGGTATTTTTCATATTTTCTGAAAAGTTGCTCCGTGAAGTTTCAGGTCATTCCGAGAACGTTTGTTTCTGCACATAAATAACACCATGGTAATTCTGCTGAAAACAGCGTCAGTCCGGGTTAGTTCCATTCAAATCATGCAAGTTAGAGTCCAAAACAAGGGCAAAAGTGTTTGGAAAAGTAGATACGTTGGAGACGTATCACAAGCCTACGATGGAATTACTCACGCACGGCGGTGAGCATCATGAAATTGGTGATGGAGGATGGTTGATGGTGACGATGGCGACAGATTCCCCTCTCCGGAGCCCTGAACGGACTCCAGATCAGCCCTCCCAAGAGGTTTTAGGGCTTGGCGGCGGCTCCGTATCGTAAAACGCGATGAATCCTTCTCTCTGATTTTTTTCTCCCCGAAAGCAAATATATAAAGTTGGAGTTGAGGTCGGAGGAGCTCCAGGGGGCCCACGAGGTAGGGGGGGCCCACCCTCGTGGCTAGGGTGTGGGCCCCCTGGTCTTCATCTTTTGCAAGGATTTTTTATTATTTCCAAAAAGACGTTCCATGAAGTTTTAGGTCATTCCGAGAACTTTTGTTTCTGCACATAAATAACACCATGGCAATTATGCTGAAAACAGCGTCAGTCCGGGTTAGTTCCATTCAAATCATGCAAGTTAGAGTCCAAAACAAGGGCAAAAGTGTTTGGAAAAGTAGATACGACAGAGACGTATCAACTGCCCCAAGCTTAAACCTTTACTTGTCCTCAAACAATTCAGTTGATAAACTGAAAGTGATAAAGAAATTTTTTTTGTAAACTCTGTTTGATCTTGTTGTTGTAAATATGTAAAGCCAGCATTCAAGTTTTCAGCAAAGATTATGAACTAGTCATATTCACAATAACTCCCAGGTCTCATGTTTACTCATATCAATGGCATAATCAACTAGCGAGAAATAATAATATATCTCAGATGACAACACTTTTTCTCAAAACAATCATAATATGATATAACAAGACGGTATCTCGCTAGCCCTTTCTGAGACCGCAAAACATAAATGCAGAGCACCTTTAAAGATCAAGGACTGACTAGACATTGTAATTCATGGTAAAAGAGATCCAGTCAAGTCATACTCAATGTAAACTAACAGTAATGAATGCAAATGATAGTGGTGCTCTCCAACTGGTGTTTTTTAATAATAGGATGATGACTCAACATGAAAGTAAATAGATAGGCCCTTAGTAGAGGGAAGCAGGGATTTGTAGAGGTGCCAGAGCTCGGTTTTGAAATAGAGGTGAATAATATTTTGAGCGGTATACTTTCATTGTCAACATAACAACCAAGAGATGGCGACATCTTCCATGCTACACACATTATAGGCGGTTCCCAAACAGAATGATAATGTTTATACTCCCCCTCCACCAACAAGCATCAATCCATGGCTTGCTCGAAACAACGAGTGCCTCCAACTAAAAGAGTCCCAGGGGGAGTTTTTGTTTGCAATTATTTTGATTTAGTTTGCATAAAGCATGGGACTGGGCATCCCGGTGACCAGCCATTTTCTCGTGAGTGAGGAGCGGAGTCCACTCCTCTTGAGAATAACCCGCCTAACATGGAGGATACGGACAACCCTAGTTGATACATGAGCTATTCTAGCATACAAAACATGATATTTATTTGAAGGTTTAGAGTTTGGCGCATACAAATTTACTTGAAACGGCAGGTAGATACCGTATATAGGTAGGTATGGTGGACTCATATGGAATAACTTTGGGGTTTATGGGATTGGATGCACAGGCAGTATTCCCGCTTAGTATAGGTGAAGGCTAGCAAAAGACTGGGAAGCGACCAACTAGAGAGCGACAACAGTCATGAACATGCATTAAAATTAATCAACACCGAATGCAAGCATGAGTAGGATATAATCCACCATGAACATAAATATCGTGAAGGCTATGTTGATTTTGTTTCAACTACATGTGTGAACATGTGCCAAGTCAAGTCACTTAAATAATTCAGAGGAGGATACCACCCTATCATACCACATCACAACCATTTTAATAGCATGTTGGCACGCAAGGTAAACCATTATAAGCTCCTAGCTAATCAAGCATGGCACAAGAAACTATGATCTCTAGTTGTCATTGCAAACATGTTTATTCATAATAGGCTGAATCAGGAACGATGAACTAATCATATTTACAAAAACAAGAGAGGTCGAGTTCATACCAGCTTTTCTCATCTCAATCAGTCCATCATATATCGTCATAATTGCCTTTCACTTGCACGACCGAACGATGTGGATAATAATAAGAGTGCACGTGCATTGGACTAAGCTGGAATCTGCAAGCATTCAATAAACAGGAGAAGACAAGGCAATATGGGCTCTTTTGTCATATCAACAATAATGCATATAAGAGCCACTTCAACAATTTAATTATGGTCTTCTCCTATCGACCCCCAAAGAAAAGAAAAGAAATAAAACTATTTACACGGGAAAGCTCCCAACAAGCAAAAGAAGAACATGAAATCTTTTTGGGTTTCTTTTTAACTACTACTACAAGCATGGAAAGTAAAATAATTAAAAACTACAACTATTTTTTTTGTTTTTCTTAAGGTTTATTAAACACACAAGAAGAAAGCATAAAAAAAGAAAATAAACTAGCATGGATGATACAATGAAAAAGTATGAGCACCGACATCTAGCAATGAGTGTGTGAACATGAATGTAATGTCGGTGGAAATACGTACTCCCCCAAGCTTAGGATTTTGGCCTAAGTTGGTCTATGGCCACGGCTGGCCTGGAGGATATCCATAGTAATAGTTGGGGTCGTACTGCGATGCAGCAGCTATCGCCTCCTGAGCTGCAGCGTGGCGACGAGCGGCCTCCGCCCTCCTCTCGTACTCATCTGCCTCCTCTCTGGCAACATATCTTCCTTTTGCCTGATAATCAAAGAAGGCAGGAGCAGGGAGAGTAATACGAATAGCACAACGTCTGTCAAAGATTAAGCGATACTAGAGAGGTGATTCATTCCTCTCGACAAACTGGTGGTGAACCATAGCCTCATAATCCAAATAAGCAGGAGGCAACTCAATATCGTCTTCATGTATGGCTATACCAAGAAAATTAGCTATGCGGGTTGCATAAATTCCACCAAAGAAATCTCCATTAAATCTATTAAGATGCAACCTACGTGCAACAATGGCTCCCAAATTATAAGATTTATCTCCTAACATAGCACTCCTAAGAATACTGAGGTCAGGGACACACATGTGACTGATACGTCCATTTTGCATCATGCTTTTATATCGATATTTATTGCATTATGGGCTTTTATTTCACATTATGTCACAATACTTATGGCTATTCTCTCTTATTTTACAAGGTTTACATAAGGAGGGAGAATGCCGGCAGCTGGAATTCTGGGCTGGAAAAGGAGCAAATATTAGAGACCTATTCTGCACAACTCCAAAAGTCCTGAAACTCCACGGAACACCTTATAATAAATAATGAAAAATCCTCGCCAAAGATGAAGACCAGGGGGCCCACACCCTGCTCACGAGGGTGGGGGACGCCCCCCCAGGGCGCGCCCCCTACCTCGTGGGCCCCCTGGTGGATCTCCGATGACCATCTTCTCCTATATGAAATCTTTCATCGATAAAAAAAAGGAGGCAACCTTTCGGGATGAAACTCCACCGCCACGAGGCGGAACCTTGGCGGATCCAATCTAGAGCTCTGGCAGAGCTGTTCTGCCGAGGAAACCTCCCTCCCGGAGGGGGAAATCATCGACATCCTCATCACCAATGCTCCTCTCATCGAGAGAGGGCAATCTCCATCAACATCTTCATCAGCACCATCTCATCTCAAAACCCTAGTTCATCTCTTGTATCCAATTCTTGTCTCCAAGTCCGGGATTGGTGCTAGTAGGTTGCTAGTAGTGTTAATTACTCCTTGTAGTTGATGCTAGTTGGTTTAATTGGTGGAAGATCATATGTTCAGATCCTATATGCATATTAATACCCCTCTGATTATGAACATGTTTATGCTTTGTGAGTAGTTACGTTTGTTCCTGAGGACAAGGGAGAAGTCTTGCTATTAGTAGTCATGTGAATTTGGTATTCGTTCGATATTTTGATGAGATGTATTTGTCTAGCCTCTAGTGGTGTTATGTGAACGTCGACTACATAACACTTCACCATTATTTGGGCCTAGAGGAAGGCATTGGGAAGTAATAAGTAGATGATGGGTTGCTAGAGTGACAGAAGCTTAAACCCTAGTTTATGCGTTGCTTCGTAAGGGGCTGATTTGGATCCATATGTTTCATGCTATGGTTAGGTTTACCTTAATACTTTTGTTGTAGTTGCGGATGCTTGCAATAGAGGTTAATCATAAGTGGGATGCTTGTTCAAGTAAGAACAGCACCCAAGCACCGGTCCACCCACATATCAAATTATCAAAGTACCGAACGCGAATCATATGAGCGTGATGAAAACTAGCTTGACGATATTCCCATGTGTCCTCGGGAGCGCTTTTCCTTATATAAGAGTTTGTCCAGGCTTGTCCTTTGTTACAAAAAGGGTTGGGCCACCTTGCTACACTTTATTTACTTTTGTTACTTGTTGCTCGTTACAATTTATCTCATCACAAAACTATCGGTTACCACTTATTTCAGTACTTGCAGAGAATACCTTGCTGAAAACCGTTTATCATTTCCTTCTGCTCCTCGTTGGGTTCGACACTCTTACTTATCAAAAAGACTATGATAGATCCTCTATACTTTTGGGTCATCAAGACTCTTTTTTTGCGCCGTTGCCGGGGAATGAAGCGCCTTTTGTAGGTGGAATTTGGTAAGGAAAAATTTATATAGTGTGCTGAAATTTACTGTCACTTGTTACTATGGAAAGTAATCCTCTGAGGGGCTTGTTCGGGGTATCTTCACCCCGACCAGTAGAGCAAAGAGTTGCTCCTCAACCTACTGAACCTATTGAAAATGAAATTCCTTATGAGTATCCTTCGGCTATGATAGAAAAACTGCTAGCTAATCCTTTTACAGGAGATGGAACAAAACATCCTGATGAACACCTAATATATGTGGATGAAGTTTGTGGATTATTTAAGCTTGCAGGTATACCCAATGATGTTGCTAAGAAGAAAGTCTTCCCTTTATCTTTGAAGGGAGACGCATTGACATGGTATAGGCGATGTGATGATATGGGATCATGGAACTATAGAAGATTGAAATTGGAATTTCATCAAAAGTATTACCCTATGCATCTTGTTCATCGTGATTGCAATTATATATATAATTTTTGGCCTCGCGAAGGAGAAAGCATCGCTCAAGCTTGGGGTAGGCTTAAATCAATGTTATATTCATGCCCCAATCATGAGCTTCCAAGAGAAACAATTCTTCAAAAAATTTATGCTCGGCTTTCTGAAAATAATCGCACCATGCTCGATACTTCTTGTGTTGGCTCTTTTATGATAAAGACTATTGGATTTAGATGGGATTTATTGGATAGAATTAAACGCAACTCTGAAGATTGGGACCTCGACAATGGTAAGGAGTCAGGTATGACACCTAAGTTTGATTGTGTTAAATCTTTTATGAATACTGATATTTTCCGTAAGTTTAGCACTAAATATGGACTTGATTCTGAGATAGTAGCTTCTTTCTGTGAATCTTTTGCTACTTATGTTGATCTCCCTAAGGAGAAGTGGTTTAAATATCATCCTCCCATAGAAGTAAAAGTAGCTGCACCTATTAAAGTTGAAGAAAAGACTATTACTTATAATGATCCTATTGTTCCTACTTCTTATGTTGAGAAACCACCTTTCCCTGTTAGGATAAAGGATCATGCTAAAGCTTCAACTGTGGTTCGTAAAAGCAATATTGAAACATATACCCCTCCTGAGCAAGTTAAAGTAGAACCTAATATTGCTATTGTTAAAGATCTCTTGTGTGATAATATTGATGGGCATATTATTCAGTTCTGCGGTGAAACTGCTAGAATTGCTAAACCTTGTGCTAAAGATAAACATAGACCTGTGGTAGGCGTGCCTGTTATTTCTGTTAAAATAGGAGATCATTGTTATCATGGCTTATGTGATATGGGTGCTAGTGCAAGTGCAATACCTATTGACTTATACAAAGAAATTATGCATGACATTGCACCTATTGAGTTAGAAGAAATTGATGTTACTATTAAACTTGCTAATAGAGATACTATTTCACCAATGGGAATTGTTAGAGATGTTGAAGTCTTGTGTGGGAAAACTAAATATCCTGCTGATTTTCTTGTTCTTGGTTCCCCACAAGATAGCTTTTGTCCCATTATATTTGGTAGACCCTTCTTAAATACTGTTAATGCTACCATAGATTGCACTAAGAATGTTGTTACTGTCGGCTTAGATGATATGACTCATGAATTTAATTTCTCTAAATTTAGTAAACAACACCGTGAAGAAGAATTGCCTAGTAAGGATGAAATTATTGGTCTTGCTTCTATTGTCGTACCTCCTAGTGATCCTTTAGAACAATATTTGCTAGACCATGAGAATGATATGTTTATGAATGAAAGAAGGGAAATAGATGAAGTATTCTTTAAACAGGAACCTATGCTGAAACACAATTTGCATGTTGAAATCCTAGGGGATCCTCCTCCACCTAAGGGTGATCCCGTGTTTGAACTTAAACTGTTGCCTGATAATCTTAAATATGCTTATCTTGATGAAAAGAAGATATATCCTGTTATTATTAGTGCTAACCTTTCAGAGCATGAAAAAGAAAGATTATTGAAAACTCTGAAGAAGCACCGTGCTGCTATTGGATATACTCTTGATGATCTTAAGGGCATTAGTCCCACTCTATGTCAACATAAAATAAATTTTGAAGCAGATGCCGAACCAGTTCGTGATCCTCAACGACGTCTGAATCCTAAAATGAAAGAAGTGGTAAGAAAAGAAATACTAAAGCTTCTGGAGGCAGGTATAATTTATCCTGTTGCTGATAGTCAGTGGGTAAGTCATGTTCCTTGTGTCCCTAAGAAGGGAGGTATTACTGTTGTTCCTAATGATAAAGATGAATTGATTCCACAAAGAATTATTACAGGTTATAGGATGGTAATTGATTTCCGCAAATTAAATAAGGATACTAAGAAAGATCATTACCCCTTAACTTTTATTGATCAAATGCTAGAAAGATTATGCAAACATACACATTACTGCTTTCTAGATGGTTATTCTGATTTCTCTCAAATACCTGTGTCGGCTAAAGATCAATCAAAGACTACTTTTACATGCCCTTTTGGTACTTTTGCTTATAGACGTATGCCTTTTGGTTTATGTAATGCACCTGCTACCTTTCAAAGATGCATGATGGCTATATTCTATGACTTTTGTGAGGTTTTCATGGACGATTTTTTTGTCTATGGATCTTCTTTTAATGATTGCTTGAGCAATCTTGATCGAGTTTTGCAGAGATGTGAAGAAACTAATCTTGTCTTGAATTGGGAAAAGTGCCACTTTATGGTTAATGAGGGCATAAAGTTTCTGAAAGAGGTATTGAAGTTGATAAAGCAAAGGTTGATGCTATTGAAAAGATGCCATGTCCCAAGGACATCAAAGGTATAAGAAGTTTCCTTGGTCACGCTGGATTTTATAGGAGGTTCATTAAGGACTTCTCAAAAATTTCTCGGCCTCTGACTAATTTATTACAAAAAGATATACCATTTGTCTTTGATGATGATTGTGTAGAAGCATTTGAAATACTTAAGAAAGCATTAGTCTCTGCACCTATTGTTCAGCCACCTAATTGGAATTTACCCTTTGAAATTATGTGTGATGCTAGCGATTATGCTGTAGGTGCTGTTCCAGAGCAAAGAGTTGATAAGAAATTAAATGTTATCCATTATGCTAGTAAGACTCTAGACAATGCTCAAACAAATTATGCTACTACTGAAAAAAAATTAGCAGTTGTATTTGCTTGTGATAAGTTCAGACCTTATATTGTTGATAAGTTCAGACCTTATATACCGGAACAAAGAATTAACACATAGTGAATACATGAACTCCTCAAACTACGATCATCACCAGTAAGTATCCCAATTATTGTCACTTCGGGGATAACGGATCATAACACATAATAGGTGACTATAGACTTGCAAGATAGGATCAAGAACTCTCATATATTGATGAAAACATAATAGGTTCAGATCTGAAATCATGGCACTCGGGCCCTAGCGACAAGCATTAAGCATAGCAAAGTAATAACAACATCAATCTCAGAACATAGTGGATACTAGGGATCAAACCCTAACAAAACTAACTCGATTACATGATAAATCTCATCCAACCCATCACCGTCCAGCAAGCCTACAATGGAATTACTCACGCACGGCGGTGAGCATCATGAAATTGGTGATGGAGGATGGTTGATGATGACGATGGCGACAGATTCCCCTTTCCGGAGCCCCGAACAGACTCCAGATCAGCCCTCCCGAGAGGTTTTAGGGCTTGGAGGCGGCTCCGTATCGTAAAACGCGATTAATCCTTCTCTTTGATTTTTTTTCTCCCCGAAAGCAAATACATAAAGTTGGAGTTGAGGTCGGAGGAGCTTCATGGGGCCCACGCGGTAGGGGGCACGCCCCCACCCTTGTGGCTAGGGTGTGGGCCCCCTGGTCTTCATCTTTTGCAAGGATTTTTTATTATTTCCAAAAAGACGTTCCGTGAAGTTTCGGGTCATTCCGAGAACTATTGTTTCTACACATAAATAACACCATGGCAATTCTGCTGAAAATAGCGTCAGTCCGGGTTAGTTCCATTCAAATCATGCAAGTTAGAGTACAAAACAAGGGAAAAAGTGTTTGGAAAAGTAGATACGACGGAGACGTATCAATAACCTATGATCAAGTGAATTCACTTGACTTCTGAGTCAATATACTCTTACATATGTGACTTAGTCACCGACCCCCTCTAGATGAAGTGTTGGGGAACGTAGTAATTTCAAAATTTTCCTACGGACATGCAAGATCATGGTGATGCATAGCAACGAGAGGGGAGAGTGTGATCTACGTACCCTTGTAGATCGACAACGGAAGCGTTAGCACAACGTGGTTGATGTAGTCGTACGTCTTCACGGCTCGACCGATCAAGCACCGAAACTACGGCACCTCCGAGTTCTAGCACACGTTCAGCTCGATGACGATCCCCAGACTCCGATCTAGAAAAGTGTCGGGGAAGAGTTCCGTCAGCACGACGGCGTGGTGACGATCTTGATGTACTACTGTCGTAGGGCTTCGCCTAAGCACCGCTACAGTATTATCGAGGACTATGGTGGAAGGGGGCACCGCACACGGCTAAGAATATGATCACGTGGATCAACTTGTGTCTCTAGGGGTGCTCCTTGCCTCCGTATATAAAGGTTCAAAGGGGGGAGTGCGGCCGGACAAGAGAGGGCGCGCCAGGAGGAGTCCTACTCCCTCTGGGAGTAGGATTCCCCCCATTTCCTAGTTGGAATACGATTCGGGAGGGGGGAAAGAGGAGAGAGAGAAGGAAGGGGGGCGCGGGCCCCCTCTCCTTGTCCTATTCGGACTAGGGGGAGGGGCGCGCGGCCCAGCCCTGGCCACCTCTCCTCTCTTCCACTAAAGCCCACTAAGGCCCATATACCTCCCGGGGGGGTTCCGGTAACCTCCCGGTACTCCGGTAAAATCCCGATTTCACCCGAAACACTTCCGATATCCAAATATAGGCTTCCAATATATCAATCTTTATGTCTCGACCATTTCGAGACTCCTCGTCATGTCCGTGATCACATCCGGGACTCCGAACAAACTTCGGTACATCAAAACTCATAAACTCATAATATAACTGTCATCGAAACCTTAAGCGTGCGGACCCTACGGGTTCGAGAACAATGTAGACATGACCGAGACACGTCTTCGGTCAATAACCAATAGCGGAACCTGGATGCTCATATTGGCTCCTACATATTCTACGAAGATCTTTTATCGGTCAGACTGCATAACAACATACGTTGTTCCCTTTGTCATCGGTATGTTACTTGCCCGAGATTCGATCGTCGGTATCTCAATACCTAGTTCAATCTCGTTACCGGCAAGTCTCTTTACTCGTTCCGTAATACATCATCTCACAACTAACTCATTAGTTGCAATGCTTGCAAGGCTTATGTGATGTGCATTACCGAGAGGGCCCAGAGATACCTCTCCGACAATCGGAGTGACAAATCCTAATCTCGAAATACGCCAACCCAACATGTACCTTTGGAGACACCTGTAGAGCACCTTTATAATCACCCATTTACGTTGTGACGTTTGGTAGCACACAAAATGTTCCTCCGGCAAACGGGAGTTGCATAATCTCATAGTCATAGGAACATGTATAAGTCATGAAGAAAGCAATAGCAACATACTAAACGATCGGGTGCTAAGCTAATGGAATGGGTCATGTCAATCAGATCATTCACCTAATGATGTGATCCCGTTAATCAAATAACAACTCTTTGTCCATGGTTAGGAAACATAACCATCTTTGATTAACGAGCTAGTCTAGTAGAGGCATACTAGTGATACTCTGTTTGTCTATGTATTCACACATGTATTATGTTTCCGGTTAATACAATTCTAGCATGAATAATAAACATTTATCATGATATAAGGAAATAAATAATAACTTTATTATTGCCTCTAGGGCATATTTCCTTCAGTCTCCCACTTGCACTAGAGTCAATAATCTAGATTACACAGTAATGATTCTAACACCCATGGAGCCTTGGTGCTGATCATGTTTTGCTCGTGGAAGAGGCTTAGTCAACGGGTCTGCTACATTCAGATCCGTATGTATCTTGCAAATCTCTATGTCTCCCACCTGGACTAGATCCGGATGGAATTGAAGCGTCTCTTGATGTGCTTGGTTCTCTTGTGAAATCTGGATTCCTTTGCCAAGGCAATTGCACCAGTATTGTCACAAAAGATTTTCATTGGACCCAATGCACTAGGTATGACACCTAGATCGGATATGAACTCCTTCATCCAAACTCCTTCATTCACTGCTTCCGAAGCAGCTATGTATTCCGCTTCACACGTAGATCCCGCCACGACGCTTTGTTTAGAACTGCACCAACTGACAGCTCCACCGTTTAATGTAAATACGTATCCGGTTTGCGATTTAGAATCGTCCGGATCAGTGTCAAAGCTTGCATCGACGTAACCAGTTACGATTAGCTCTTTGTCACCTCCATAAATGAGAAACATATCCTTAGTCCTTTTCAGGTATTTAAGGTTCAGGATGTTCTTGACCGCTGTCCAGTGATCCACTCCTGGATTACTTTGGTATCTCCCTGCTAAACTTATAGCAAGGCACACATCAGGTCTGGTACACAGCATTGCATACATGATAGAGCCTATGGCTGAAGCATAGGGAACATCTTTCATTTTCTCTCTATCTTCTGCAGTGGTCGGGCATTGAGTCTGACTCAACTTCACACCTTGTAACACAGGCAAGAACCCTTTCTTTGCTTGATCCATTTTGAACTTCTTCAAAATCTTGTCAAGGTATGTGCTTTGTGAAAGTCCAATTAAACGTCTTGATCTATCTCTATAGATCTTTATGCCTAATATGTAAGCAGCTTCACCGAGGTCTTTCATTGAAAAACTCTTATTCAAGTATCCCTTTATGCTATCCAGAAATTCTATATCATTTCCGATCAGTAATATGTCATCCACATATAATATCAGAAATGCTACAGAGCTCCCACTCACTTTCTTGTAAATACAGGCTTCTCCAAAAGTCTGTATAAAACCAAATGCTTTGATCACACTATCAAAGCGTTTATTCCAACTCCGAGAGGCTTGCACCAGTCCATAAATGGATCGCTGGAGCTTGCACACTTTGTTAGCCCTTTGGATCGACAAAACCTTCCGGTTGCATCATATACAACTCTTCTTCCAGAAATCCATTCAGGAATGCAGTTTTGACATCCATCTGCCAAATTTCATAATCATAAAATGCGGCAATTGCTAACATGATTCGGACAGACTTAAGCATCGCTACGGGTGAGAAGGTCTCATCGTAGTCAATCCCTTGAACTTGCCGAAAACCTTTTGCGACAAGTCGAGCTTTGTAGACGGTAATATTACCGTCAGCGTCAGTCTTCTTCTTGAAGATCCATTTATTCTCAATTGCTTGCCGATCATCGGGCAAGTCAACCAAAGTCCATACTTTGTTCTCATACATGGATCCCATCTCAGATTTCATGGCTTCAAGCCATTTTGCGGAATCTGGGCTCACCATCGCTTCTTCATAGTTCGTAGGTTCATCATGATCTAGTAGCATGACTTCCAGAACAGGACTACCGTACCACTCTGGCGCGGATCTTACTCTGGTTGATCTACGAGGTTCAGTAGTATCTTGTTCTGAAGTTTCATGATCATCATCATTAGCTTCCTCACTAATTGGTGTAGGTGTCACAGAAACAGTTTTCTGTGATGCACTACTTTCCAATAAGGGAGCAGGTACAGTTACCTCGTCAAGTTCTACTTTCCTCCCACTCACTTCTTTCGAGAGAAACTCCTTCTCTAGAAAGTTTCCGAACTTAGCAACAAAAGTCTTGCCTTCGGATCTGTGATAGAAGGTGTATCCAATAGTCTCCTTTGGATATCTATGAAGACACATTTCTCCGATTTGGGTTCGAGCTTATCAGGTTGAAGCTTTTTCACATAAGCATCGCAGCCCCAAACTTTCAGAAACGACAACTTTGGTTTCTTGCCAAACCATAGTTCATAAGGCGTCGTCTCAACGGATTTTGATGGTGCCCTATTTAACGTGAATGCGGCCGTCTCTAAAGCATAACCCCAAAACGATAGCGGTAAATCAGTAAGAGACATCATAGATCGCACCATATCTAGTAAAGTACGATTACGACGTTCGGACACACCATTACGCTGTGGTGTTCCGGGTGGCGTGAGTTGCGAAACTATTCCGCATTGTTTCAAATGTACACCAAACTCGTAACTCAAATATTCTCCTCCACGATCAGATCGTAGAAACTTTATTTTCTTGTTACGATGATTTTCAACTTCACTCTGAAATTCTTTGAACTTTTCAAATGTTTCAGACTTATGTTTCATTAAGTAGATATACCCATATCTGCTTAAGTCATCTGTGAAGGTGAGAAAATAACGATATCCGCCACGAGCCTCAATATTCATCGGACCACATACATCTGTATGTATGATTTCCAACAAATCTGTTGCTCTCTCCATAGTACCGGAGAACGGTGTTTTAGTCATCTTGCCCATGAGGCACGGTTCGCAAGTACCAAGTGATTCATAATCAAGTGGTTCCAAAAGTCCATCAGTATGGAGTTTCTTCATGCGCTTTACACCGATATGACCTAAACGGCAGTGCCACAAATAAGTTGCACTATCATTATCAACTCTGCATCTTTTGGCTTCAACATTATGAATATGTGTGTTACTACTATCGAGATTCAATAAGAATAGACCACTCTTCAAGGGTGCATGACCATAAAAGATATTACTCATATAAATAGAACAACCATTATTCTCTGATTTAAATGAATAACCGTCTCGCATCAAACAAGATCCAGATATAATGTTCATGCTTAACGCTGGCACCAAATAACAATTATTTAGGTCTAATATTAATCCCGAAGGTAGATGTAGAGGTAGCGTGCCGACGGCGATCACATCGACTTTGGAACCATTTCCCACGCATCGTCACCTCGTCCTTAGCTAATCTTCGCTTAATCCGTAGTCCCTGTTTCGAAGTTGCAAATATTAGCAACAGAACCAGTATCAAATACCCAGGTGCTACTGCGAGCTCTAGTAAGGTACATACACATCAATAACATGTATATCACATATACCTTTGTTCACCTTGCCATCCTTCTTATCCGCCAAATACTTGGGGCAGTTTCGCTTCCAGTGACCAGTCTGCTTGCAGTAGAAGCACTCAGTTTCAGGCTTAGGTCCAGACTTGGGTTTCTTCTCTTGAGCAGCAACTTGCTTGCTGTTCTTCTTGAAGTTCCCCTTCTTCTTCCCTTTGCCCTTTTTCTTGAAACTAGTGGTCTTGTTGACCATCAACACTTGATGCTCCTTTTTGATTTCTACCTCCGCAGCTTTCAGCATTGCGAAGAGCTCAGGAATAGTCTTATTCATCCCTTGCATATTATAGTTCATCACGAAGCTCTTGTAGCTTGGTGGCAGTGATTGGAGAATTTTGTCAATGACGCAATCATCTGGAAGATTAACTCCCATTTGAATCAAGTGATTATTATACCCAGACATTTTGAGTATATGCTCACTGACAGAACTGTTCTCCTCCATCTTGCAGCTGTAGAACTTATTGGAGACTTCATATCTCTCAATCCGGGCATTTGCTTGAAATATTAACTTCAACTCTTGGAACATCTCATATGCTCCATGACGTTCAAAACGTCGTTGAAGTCCCGGTTCTAAGCCGTAAAGCATGGCACACTGAACTATCGAGTAGTCATCAGCTTTGCTCTGCCAGACGTTCACAACATCTGGTGTTGCTCCAGCAGCAGGCCTGGCACCCAGCGGTGCTTCCAGGACGTAATTCTTCTGTGCAGCAATGAGGATAATCCTCAAGTTACGGACCCAGTCCGTGTAATTGCTACCATCATCTTTCAACTTTGCTTTCTCAAGGAACGCATTAAAATTCAACGGAACAACAGCACGGGCCATTTATCTACAATCATACATAAACAAGCAAGATACTATCAGGTACTAAGTTCATGATAAATTTAGGTTCAATTAATCATATTACTTAAAGAACTCCCACTTAGATAGACATCCCTCTAATCCTCTAAGTGATTACGTGATCCAAATCAACTAAACCATGTCCGATCATCACGTGAGATGGAGTAGTTTCATTGGTGAACATCACTATGTTGATCATATCTACTATATGATTCACGCTCGACCTTTTGATCTCCGTGTTCCGAGGCCATATCTATATATGCTTGGCTCGTCAAGTATAACCTGAGTATTCCGCGTGTGCAACTGTTTTGCACCCGTTGTATTTGAACGTAGAGCCTATCACACCCGATCATCACGTGGTGTCTCAGCACGAAGAACTTTCGCAACGGTGCATACTCAGGGAGAACACTTCTTGATAATTTAGTGAGAGATCATCTTATAATGCTACCGTCAATCAAAGCAAGATAAGATGCATAAAAGATAAACATCACATGCAATCAATATAAGTGATATGATATGGCCATCATCATCTTGTGCTTGTGATCTCCATCTCCGAAGCACCGTCATGATCGCCATCGTCACCGGCGCAACACCTTGATCTCCATCGTATCATCGTTGTCGTCTTGCCAATCTTATGCTTCCACGACTATCGCTACCGCTTAGTGATAAAGTAAAGCATTACAGCGCGATTGCATTGCATACAATAAAGCGACAACCATATGGCTCCTACCAGTTGCCGATAACTTGGTTACAAAACATGATCATCTCATACAATAAAATTTAGGATCATGTCTTGACCATATCACATCACAACATGCCCTGCAAAAACAAGTTAGACGTCCTCAACTTTGTTGTTGCATGTTTTACGTGGCTGCTACGGGCTTAAGCAAGAACCAATCTTACCTACGCATCAAAACCACAACGATAGTTTGTCAAGTTGGTGCTGTTTTAACCTTCACAAGGACCGGGCGTAGCCACACTCGGTTCAACTAAAGTTGGAGAAACTGTCACCCGCAAGCCACCTATGTGCAAAGCACGTCGGGAGAACCGGTCTCGCATAAGCGTACGCGTAATGTCGGTCCGGGCCGCTTCGTCCAACAATACCGCCGAACCAAAGTATGACATGCTGGTAAGCAGTATGACTTATATCGCCCACAACTCACTTGTGTTCTACTCGTGCATATAACATCAACATATAAAACCTAGGCTCGGATGCCACTGTTGGGGAACGTAGTAATTTCAAAAAAATTCCTACGCACACGCAAGATCATGATGGTGCATAGCAACGAGAGGGGGAGAGTGTGATCTACGTACCCTTGTAGATCGACAACGGATGCGTTAACTTGGTTGATGTAGTCGTACGTCTTCACGGCCCAACCGATCAAGCACCGAAACTACGGCACCTCCGAGTTCTAGCACACGTTCAGCTCGATGACGATCCCCGGACTCCGATCCAGCAAAGTGTCGGGGAAGAGTTCCGTCAGCACGACGGCGTGGTGACGATCTTGATGTACTACCGTCGCAGGGCTTCGCCTAAGCACCGCTACAATATTATCGAGGACTATGGTGGAAGGGGGCACCGCACACGGCTAAGAATATGATCACATGGATCAACTTGTGTGTCTAGGGGTGCCCCCTGCCCCCGTATATAAAGGAGCAAGGGGAGGAGGCCGGCCGGCCCTATAGGCGCGCCAAGGAGGAGTCCTCCTCCTAGTAGGAGTAGGACTCCTACTAGGAGGGGGAAAGAAGTGGGGAGGGAGAGGGAAAGGGGGGCGCCGCCCCCTCTCCTAGTCCAATTCGGACCAGGGGAGGAGGCGCGCGGCCCACCTTTGGCTGCCCCTCTCTCTCTCCACTAAGGCCCATATGGCCCATTACTTCTCCCGGGGGGGGGGGGGTTCCGGTAACCCTCCGGCTCTCCGGTTTTCTCCGAAATCACCCGGAACACTTCCGGTGTCCGAATATAGCCGTCCAATATATCAATCTTTATGTCTCGACCATTTCGAGACTCCTCGTCATGTCCGTGATCACATCCGGGACTCCGAACTAACTTCGGTACATCAAAACTCATAAACTCATAATATAACTGTCATCGAAACCTTAAGCGTGCGGACCCTACGGGTTCGAGAACAATGTAGACATGACCGAGACACGTCTCCGGTCAATAACCAATAGCGGAACCTGGATATTCATATTGGCTCCTACATATTCTACGAAGATCTTTATCGGTCAGACCGCATAACAACATACGTTGTTCCCTTTGTCATCGGTATGTTACTTGCCCGAGATTCGATCGTCGGTATCCCATACCTAGTTCAATCTCGTTACCGGCAAGTCTCTTTACTCGTTCCGTAATACATCATCTCACAACTAACTCATTAGTTGCAATGCTTGCAAGGCTTATGTGATGTGCATTACCGAGAGGGCCCAGAGATACCTCTTCGACAATCGGAGTGACAAATCCTAACCTCGAAATACGCCAACCCAACATGTACCTTTGGAGACACCTGTAGAGTTCCTTTATAATCACCCAGTTACGTTGTGACGTTTGGTAGCACACAAAGTGTTCCTCCGGCAAACGGGAGTTGCATAATCTCATGGTCATAGGAACATGTATAAGTCATGAAGAAAGCAATAGCAACATACTAAACGATCGGGTGCTAAGCTAATGGAATGGGTCATGTCAATCAGATCATTCATCTAATGATGTGATCCTGTTAATCAAATGACAACTCTTTGTCCATGGTTAGGAAACATAACCATCTTTGATTAACAAGCTAGTCTATTAGAGGCATACTAGTGACACTCTATTTGTCTATGTATTCACACATGTATTATGTTTCCGGTTAATACAATTCTAGCATGAATAATAAACTTTTATCATGATATAAGGTGGGCACCAACCGTCATGGGAAATCCGGACAATACGAGAGAGGGGTAGGAATGTAGTTGGGTCACGCTAGGCACAAGCATGCCTCAGAGAAGTTTTTGCAGGTTTGGGCCCCTTCCGACGGAGGTAAAACCATACGTCTTGTGCTTCGGGTGCTTGTTCTTTGTGTATGGATGTGGGGTTACAACGTGTGTGAACCCTTGTTTAAGTGCAGGAGAATGGGTTTATAAAGAGTGCATCCGGCCCCCATTTTATACACTGCAGGGGATTAATTACGGAGTATACCCGCGTCTTGTCCACTACGAGAACTAACCGACACCTTGATTATACGACGTATGTCCAAGTCATAATTGCGTCGCTTCGGTTATCGCTTCCTGCTGTTCCACTTCCTTTTATCACCCGAATAGGTAATAACCCCGTCATTGACCGCGACCGAATGCCGGCTTGCTTCTCGCTAGGCACTTGGTGGCATACCCCCCTTCTTTTTATGGTTATGTTTTTTGGACTTGTTTGTGCTGATGCCCCGACGTACTTATTTCATATCCGTTGCGACGTTTGAAGCTGCTGTATGGACGTGATGGTTGCTCCATTCATAAAGCGGGATGAAAGTGCCAAAGCCTAGCTGAGAGTATTTGCCCTGCGCAGAAGACGTACGCACAGGCGTTCGGTGGAATACGTCTCCGCCAAAATGAGTCGCGTCCAATGACAGGTGGGCACAGGAAGCACCCACGCCCCTAGACTTTCCAGAAAGCACAGACCAAACGGCACCGCCTGTGGGCAGAGAAAGCACGCGCAGCCCCAAGCACACTCGCTGACACCCCGGGCCCGCCCCCCTCTCACCGCGCGGGTGAAGGCAACGGAGGCACCCAATGGGAGGCGGGCGTCCGGATCGCTGACGTGGCCGGAAAATTTCGGGCCGTCCCGCGCAAGCTCCCGCCCCCGCACCCTCCCGCCTTTAAATCCCGCCGCCCTCCTCCTCCCCACATCCCATCTCCCACCCGGCGAGCCCACCCACCAAGCACACGCAGCGCCCGCCTCCACCACCCCACCCCTCTCTCCGATCTCAAGGTACCCTGCGGTTCCCCGCCAGTTCGTCAGAGGTTCCAGATCCGTTGGTTCCCCGTGATTTGGGCTCTCTGCCGGTTCTGATCGTTTGCGTCGGTGGTGGTGGTTGCTGCAGGTTGGCGGCCGGCGGCAGGATGAAGGCCAAGGCGGGCTCCCGCGCCGGCGACTCCAGGTCAGTGCCCCGACCCGACCCCTCGCTCCTCCTCTCCCCGTCTCGTTTCGTTTCCCGTGCTGGTTCTGCTCGGGTTCTCCTGCTGCTGCTGCTGCTGTTTCGCGTCGGCTTCTGATTTCTGAGTCGGCTTGTTGCTGTTGTGGCGGCGCAGGCTCGCGGTGAAGAAGAGCAAGGCCGAGAAGGACCCCAACAAGCCCAAGCGGCCCCCGAGCGCCTTCTTCGTCTTCATGTGAGTCCCCCCGAAGTTCGATTCGTGCTTGCCTGCGCTCCGATTTGCGCTGTTTCTATGGTGTGGCGTGGCGTCGCGTGCTGACCGAGGCTCGTTTTGGTTTCGCCTTCGCAGGGACACCTTCAGGAAGGAGTACAAGGAGAAGCACCCCGACGTCAAGCAGGTCTCCGTGGTAAGCGTCTCGCTCCCGTTCCCTTCGCCCCCGCCTCTGTCTAGTGTTCGTTTGAACTGCTGCTGCGAGATGGGTTTCATTGTGAATCAATTCGGTGTCCTGATTTGGTTTGGGTTGGTCGAATCGCAGATTGGCAAGGCCGGTGGTGAGAAGTGGAAGTCTCTGAGTGATGCTGTAAGTGGCCTGCCTCCCCTCTCTGTTACCGCTCAATTCAGTGTTGGTCTCGCCTGTCTGGTCTCAGTGCTTGCTCGGCGATGCCGCCATGAAAATTTGGTCGCCCGTATGCTGGTTTACTTGTTTACGCGTCTCTGCATTTTGTCGTCCCGATAATGCTTGACCCAGTTGTTTAGTCAGATTTAAAATTCAGTCGCTATGCAATTTGTTGATCTACTGCCTGCGCTCAGTTTGCTCGTTCAAATTCACGAATCGCTCTGTTGAAATGTAGAAATTGTTCGTCCCGTGTCAATCAATTCAAACTGCTGCTGCCTGTGCCTGCTCGTTCAATTCAGTCTATGCAATTGTTGATCTACTGCCTATGCTCAATTTGGCTGTTCAAATTTATGATTCGCCGTGTTCAAATGTGCAGCCTCGTTAGAATTTCTACTTCCTGTGTTCGTAAATTCAAACTGGTGCCCATGCCCGTTCCTGCATTGTTCATATATGCCCTGCCATTTCGCACAATATGTTCAACTATTCCTTTTCTGTTTATGGTTAAGTCTGTCCTGAGACCTATTGCCTTGCACTGCACTAACAATTGTCTGCTGTTTGAATGAATTGCAGGAGAAGGCTCCCTATGCTGCCAAGGCCGAGAAGCTCAAGGCCGAGTACGCCAAGAAGATCGACGCCTACAACAACCCGCAGGTAATCCCCAGCCCCAGATCCCCGTCCTCCAAACACCGCCGCCAGAACTGTCTCACGCAGCACATGGTGGTACTGAACCGTGTTGTTTCGTGTTCTTCCCCGTTTCAGGCAGGAGAGGCGTCCGGCGACTCTGACAAGTCCAAGTCCGAGGTGAACGACGAGGATGACGGCAGCGAGGTGAGACCATCGACACCCACCCCTGACCGTTCCCTTCGTTGCTGAACTTGTCGATCAGTTCTGAACTTCTGGTACATCAAACAGTGACGCTGGTTTCTGAAACTTTCTGTGTCTGAACTTTGCGGTGTGCAGGGCGACGAGTGAAGCGGCACGCCAAGCAGCCGCAGCAGGGGGAGGGGGTCTCTGGAACGTGGCCGTTGCTGCTCATTGCTGGTGTCACTGATCGATGATGGATGTTCGCTGTTAGTTTAGCTCCATGGTAGTCCCTCCCTCTCTTTCAGGTTGCTGCTGCTGATGGCGATGATAGAAATGGTAGCTCTAGTCCCATCTAGTCGTTGTCCTGGATCCGAGTGGTGAAGTTGCTAGTCTGGTTTCCTTCCTGTAGGGTCCTGTGCTCGGACCACCCTCTGTTCCTTCGTTTTTAGCATGTTTTAATTCAGTCTCTGTCGGATGTACCTAGTGTCGTGCCTGTGGTTGTTTTAAGAATCCTACCCAGATCTCAATATATATGGTGTTGAAAGGAAGCAGATCGGTCTTGATGCGTGCTTGCTTGATCCTGTCACTCTGAAATGTTTCTCTGTTTCAGTCTGTTGCTGGAATGTTGCTCTGTCCTGTGATGCAACGTTTCTGAATGCTTGTTGTGGAGCTCTACAGTCTTGATGTTTTGCTGAAATCTGAGTGATCCCATGACTTCTGTTTGTCTATTTTCTGAATATAAGATGTTTGTGGTGTAACGATGGAGTCTTGATGTTTTGTTGAAATCTGAGTGATCCCATAAGCAGTCGATGGATGAGATTGTACAGTCTTGGTTTGCTGATGCTTTTGACCACTCATTTGTGGCAGCAGGTGCTGGATCTGCGAGTAAGATTCAGTATACTGGTCATCTGGTTGGCAGCAGATGGTCTTGCATCTGTGAACTACTACAGAAGTTTTTTTTGGAATTTATCTGTTGCTTTTGGTTCTGCCAACAACTCTCCGATCTTGTCTTTTGTTGGCTTGTTGGTTCTTCTCTTCCTAGCATCAACATCATGGCTCTATTTAGTGATGTGAAGTTTGTAAAAGATCTTTACATGACATCTTCTGCTGAAAGTTGTTTTGTCACCTGCCTCCAATTCGGTTTGTTACATCATTTTTGGGATCCGAGCGTGACATCAGTCTGACTACTCTTTTTGGGATGCGAGCGTGACATCGCAGAATGTTGTCAAGATGCAGCACTACCTACTCCTGTGGAGATGTTTACGGATACGGATACGATCCTACTGCTGGATATGATTCTCTTGCTGCTGCTGGGCGATCCCTTTTTGTCTTGTGCCAGCGATTGTTGGAGATACTGTACTCCAGTTTGTGTGGTTGCTGCAATTCGTTCTTGCATCTGTTTAGGTCTTCTGAAAGTTTGGATTGGATGTCTTGGTGTGCCTGTGTTTTGGTTTTGGAGCAACTCTCCCTCTTGCTAGATCTGATGGGGACATTTTGATGCTGGGAAAATGCACAACTACAGTAACCACTACACTACTTATCTGATGTGACTCACTGAGATTTCAGGGAGACAAGTCTCTGCCAGCAGCGTTTTGGGTTTGGACCTGTCCATCTTTTGGAGTTGCTGATTCTGCAATTTGTTTGATCTGGAAGCTGGCATGAGGTTCTCTATGCTTACCTGGTTTGACTGTTGTTCTTTTGGTGATGTACTGTGCTGTGCTTGCTCTTCAGTGACAGTGAGCTAACTCTTTGTTTCAGAATGATAAAAACACATTAAGAGTCAGAATGATAAAAACACATTAAGAGGCAAAACATAATTTCAAGCGCAGAAAATGCACTAGGACGCAATTCATAGAAGAATATCAAGCGTAGATATTGAAATGCACCCATTGCTTTGCTTGAAAAATGATTCTATTAGTGATTTTTTGTGGTGGAACCCTGAAGTGTCTTTGTGTTTGTTTCAATTCCGAATTATTTATTATGCATCATCTTCCTCGATTGTTCTCATTTGCATATCATCTCCCATGATTGATCTCATTTCTCCATTATCAAGAATCTTTAGTCAGTACATTGTCTCATTCTCCTTCTAGATGCTTACATGTGAGGATTCGGTGATCTGGAGATGGACGATCCCCGGACTCCGATCCAGCAAAGTGTCGGGGAAGAGTTCCGTCAGCACGACGGCGTGGTGACGATCTTGATGTACTACTGTCGCAGGGCTTCGCCTAAGCACCGCTACAATATTATCGAGGACTATGGTGGAAGGGGGCACCGCACACGGCTAAGAATATGATCACGTGGATCAACTTGTGTCTCTAGGGGTGCTCCCTGCCTCCGTATATAAAGGTTCAAAGGGGGGAGTGCGGCCGGCCAGGAGAGGGCGCGCCAGGAGGAGTCCTACTCCCTCTGGGAGTAGGATTCCCCCCTTTCCTAGTTGGAATAGGATTCGGGAGGGGGGAAAGAGGAGAGAGAGAAGGAAGGGGGGCGCCGGCCCCCTCTCCTTGTCCTATTCGGACTAGGGGGGGGGGGAGGGGCGCGCGGCCCAGCCCTGGCCACCTCTCCTCTCTTCCACTAAAGCCCACTAAGGCCCATATACCTCCCGGGGGGGTTCCGGTAACCTCCCGGTACTCCGGTAAAATCCCGATTTCACCCGGAACACTTCCGATATCCAAATATAGGCTTCCAATATATCAATCTTTATGTCTCGACCATTTCAAGACTCCTCGTCATGTCCGTGATCACATCCGGGACTCCGAACAAACTTCGGTACATCAAAATGCATAAACTCATAATATAACTGTCATCGAAACCTTAAGCGTGCGGACCCTACGGGTTCGAGAACAATGTAGACATGACCGAGACACATCTCCGGTCAATATCCAATAGCGGAACCTGGATGCTCATATTGGCTCCTACATATTCTACGAAGATCTTTTATCGGTCAGACCGCATAACAACATACGTTGTTCCCTTTGTCATCGGTATGTTACTTGCCCGAGATTCGATCGTCGGTATCTCAGTACCTAGTTCAATCTCGTTACCGGCAAGTCTCTTTACTCGTTCCGTAATACATCATCTCACAACTAACTCATTAGTTGCAATGCTTGCAAGGCTTATGTGATGTGCATTACCGAGAGGGCCCAGAGATACCTCTCCGACAATCGGAGTGACAAATCCTAATCTCGAAATACGCCAACCCAACAACATGTACCTTTGGAGACACCTGTAGAGCACCTTTATAATCACCCATTTACGTTGTGACGTTTGGTAGCACACAAAGTGTTCCTCCGGCAAACGGGAGTTGCATAATCTCATAGTCATAGGAACATGTATAAGTCATGAAGAAAGCAATAGCAACTTACTAAACGATCGGGTGCTAAGCTAATGGAATGGGTCATGTCAATCAGATCATTCACCTAATGATGTGATCCCGTTAATCAAATAACAACTCTTTGTCCATGGTTAGGAAACATAACCATCTTTGATTAACGAGCTAGTCTAGTAGAGGCATACTAGTGACACTCTGTTTGTCTATGTATTCACACATGTATTATGTTTCCGGTTAATACAATTCTAGCATGAATAATAAACATTTATCATGATATAAGGAAATAAATAATAACTTTATTATTGCCTCTAGGGCATATACAGTGGCGGAAGAGTAAGCACCGCTCGACGTCCATCTCCAGATCACCGAATCCGGTGTTCTTGTTCTGCTTGGTCACATGTGAGGAGTGCATTTTGATGCTTGCGTTATGTCCCTCTCTCAGGCTCGGAACGACAGAGATCTCTACATGCGAAGTGCAAACTTGCTCAGAAATCTTTAACCATCGACCAAGGGAGCATTGTCAAACCAGATTGGTTGGCCAGATCTTCAACAGTCAAATCATTTGGATCTAACGGCTATTGGTTACCAACTACCAGTTGACTGAAGTACCCTTGAGGGGTATAGCAAAATTGCTCATAGATCTTCCTGTATGCCTCAAATGTCTAGTTTTGCCTGAATTCCTACTCCAATCAGTTTCTGCCGTGTGAGGCAGTCTGATATCTCAAATGAACTTACTAAAATAAATGAATAGATAATGACTTAGGACCACCACAAATAAGACAATGATTGTTCAAAAATCCTAAAAAACCAAGTGAACACGCGATCAAATCGGATCCTAAACCATGAGACCAATCGATATGATTAAGCAGCCCACCCACTCTAGCAACTTATCAAAGGAAACTGGCTATGAATTAGTGTAAATCGCAAACTCCCAAGACCTTTATATTGCATATGGTGGTGGTGGGAGTGGGATGATGCTTTTTTTTTTGACAAAAGCTGATGGAGCAGCTTTTCTTTTCAATTATAGGAAGAAAGGTGTTACAGGTATTGTGGCCTGCACAAGTGCCAGGCGAGAATAGGAACAAAGTAACATCAGACATCATAACAACTATACATAAGTGCCCAAGTCAGTCCGGTTCACGTGGTCTGTCTAGAATCTGCTGAATCCTGTGACGCCCAGCCTGGTTCCATAGCATAAACTCATCCATCATCGAGTTGAACACTCTGCTAACAGTGGACACCTTGTTTTGGAAAATCCGAGCGTTCCTCTCGCGCCAAGTGAACCACCAGATGGCCACCGCAAGACCACCCCAGCCCCTTGAGTTGGGCAGATTAATGCTCACCACGTTGGACTCCCACCATTCAGCGAGGCTGGAGGTTGCCCCTGTCGGTGCAAGTGTTGTGGGAAGGTTGCAGTGGTTCAGCATCAAACTCCATGGTGCTTGGGTGAAGGAGCAGCGTGCCAGGAGGTGATCGGCACACTCGTCCGCTGCCCTGCAGAGACAACAGATCGGGTCGTGTGGCCATCCTCTCTTATGTAGGTTGTCCGCTGTAAGGCATTTGCCCAGGATCGCTAGCCAAGCAAAAATTCTACATTTTAGTGGAGCATCTGCTGCTCAAATGTGCCGCTGGTCGGCGAGGCGAATGCACCCCTCGAATTGCACGGCATATACAGTGGCGGAAGAGTAAGCACCGCTCGACGTCCATCTCCAGATCACCGAATCCGGAGTTCCCTGCAGTAGGCGCACATCGGCAACCAAGTGGGATGATGCTTTGGTTCTTGTGTTAGTGAATACGTGAACGTACTCGCATTGCAGGTGAAGAGGGACACATACACCCTTTAAAGGCTATGGTCGATGGGTATTTAAAGCATTGCAGCGTCACCAGTTGATTGGGATTTGGTTTTGCTTGGCATCGCCCAGAGTTTTCATTATGTGCTTTCCCTATTCTGTGCTCTTTGATTACGTTTTATTTATTTATTTTGTCTTCGGGATTTTAGATCTTAACATCAGCTATAAAAATGTTGAAAGGAAATGGTACTAGACTCGGTTGTCTTGCTTCATGTTAACCTTGTTCCTGGACAGTTCACACAAAAAAAAACCTTGCTCCTGGACGCGTTCAACTTGTGGATTGCTTGGTGCTCTGCGCCGTCTTGCGAAAGTTTATGAATTTTCTGAGTAAAATTAGGATGTTAACCTTGCCTTATCAGTTGATGGATAAGATCATGCGGAATCTCCACGTGCTAGTTTGAAGAATCCGACCGAGATCTCAATATATATGGTGTTGAGAAGAAAGAAGTGGGCATCGATCCATGCTTGTTTAATCCCGTCCCTTCCAAAATTTTTCAGTGCTTAACACCCTTGCTGGGATAGTGCCTTGTCCGATGATGAGAAGTTTCTGAATGTTTGTGGGGCAACCCGGATGTTTGCTTCAAGTCTGAATGATGGCATGATGCTATGGAAAAAATATATTCTGTTTTGTTGATTGTCTGAAGCTTAATCAGTTGATGGATAAGATTGTATAGTCTTGATTCTAGTTCTGTATCCGGTTTGTCCCTGTGAATTGTGATCTGTAGTGCTGTTGACCACTTGCTGTGGGGCAGCAAATGTTCTTGTCAAGTGTTTGTCTGTCAGCAGGTTGATCTTGCTTGGTTCTTCCAAGTTTTTCGGGACTTTTTTCTACAGCCTTTTGTTCTGTCGAGTACTTTGGGGTCTTTGTCTTTTCTTTGTTTGTGGTTGTGCACCGCTGTATCAAGTGATGAGAGCCTTCTGAAATTTCTCTCTTCTTTATATGACGGTTGCTGAAAGTTTTGAGTTGCGTGTAAGGGGACTGAAAGTGACTTCAATTCTGAACAATTTTGTGCTTCTCCGTTGATCTGGAGCTGGATCCATCTTCGTGTGATTCGAGCGTGACATCAGTTTGGCATTACAAGATGTTGGGAAGACACGGTACATCTCAGTTGCTGTTTCAGTGCTGCGGAAAGGCGTCGAGCTGTCACGTCGCTCCCGAGAACTTGACGGTAGTTTCTCGAAGCACGAATGATCGAGATGCGTGACACTTGTTTCACCCAACTTTTAGCATGGTATATATAAACATAATATTCTCGGCGAATCAATTGGCCGATGATCTGTAATTACATTCCATCTCCGTCGAATGTATCTAATGTCGTCCCTGTCCGTTTTTTAAATTCTTAGACCTCATACCTCAATATATGGTGATATGTATTTAAAGCCCTGTATGGTACTATAAGAGTTGTCCTGTTTATTTTAGCCCTTTTTGGCTGGAATGGTGCTCTGACCTGTGATGCAAAGTCTGAATTTTTGTAGTACATCCCTGAAGCCAACTCCACCGTGCGACCCTATCCTGTCCGGCCCCGTCCGTTCGGGGTAAAAGGGACAAAGGAGGCGGCCCAGAGCGCGACGGCCCGGACCCATCTTGTCCGTTTTGTGTCCGGGCCGACCCATTTCGAGCGCACACTTGCGCCGGATTTGGGTCGCGGCGGACACCAAACGGACGCACGCTCGTCCGCGTCGGGGCCGCGTGGCAGGCGGCCACCCACCTCCCACCCACACACATCAATGCGCACGAGCGGGCGGCCCCACCTGTCATCCGCACGTCGAGCGGTCGCCGTCCTTCTTTAAGTGGGAAGCGTGGACGGGTCGTCGTCCACACTGCCCCACGCCACCCAGCGGCCTCCTCGAACCCCGACAGCGCAGAAACCCTAGCCCAACTCCTCCTCGAGCTCGCCGGCCGCCCACCTCGCCATGGGCTTCTGGAACGGCAAGGGCAAGCACGGCCGCGAGGCCGGCTCCTCCTCGGGGCGCCGCCGCGGCTCTGTGAAGAAGGAGGAGCCCGCGCCACCGCCGCACTCCTCCCGTCGAGCCCCCGCGCCGGCCCCCTTCACCATTGCCCCTAGGCCCTTCGGTGAGCGCGACCGGCAGTACATCTGCGCGGACGTGTGCCGGAGGTATTGGGAGACGAGGACGCCGGTCCCGTGGAGCGACGCCCACCTCCCCAACGGGTGGCACCTCTCCGCGGACCGGGTCCCCATCCCGCCAGTGCCGGCGACCGGCCGTGCACGGCGCGATGAGATCAACCGCCGCCGCCGCCTCCTCCCCGACGACCTGTACTACGACCACAGGTATGCCCCCGACTCGCCGCTCTGGGACACATGGCTCCAGGACGAGCACGACGTGCGGCGCGCGTCCTACTTCGCCGGCACCGTGTCGGGGCCGCGGAGGCCACGTGCAGAGCCGCGCGGGCGTACGCGGGTGCGTGGCCTGACGCCCACGCCGTCGCCTTCCCCGTCTCCGTCGCCCCCCCTCCTCCTCGCATGACAGCGGAGGAGGAGGCCCGTCTCTGCAGCGTGTCATGGACGACTCCATGAACACGCACGACGAGCGGCAGTGGGACGGCCTAGAGGAGGCCGTGGCCCTCTCTGCCGCCGGGGACGTCGCCTTCCCGGAGCTGCAGCTGGCGGCCGTCACGGCGGCCGCCAAGGAGGAGCCGATGGAGGAGGACTCGCCCGCGTTCGAGAAGCTCCTGGGCCAGGGGTGGGGCTGGTCGTGCACTGCGCCGGAGATGGCCGCCAACCTGGGCGAGAACTGGTGCCCCACTCCGGAGCGGGAGGCCTCGCCACGGGAGGAGGTGGTGCAGGCAGCTCCGGTCGTCCAGCCCGCCCCCGTCCACCACGCACCTCCGGCCCATCTGTGGACGCCGCCGGAGTACGTCGACCTCGTCAGCGACGACGACGACACCTGCGGCCAGTGAAGACGGCGACGGCCACGACACCGACGGGCGCGGCAGGAGCGCGCGGGATGCGGAGGCGTTTTTTTATTTTGTTTTATATGTTAATTATGAAAAATGGGCCTTTTAAGTGGCCGTGGAAACTGGGCCGTTTTGTGGCCACCCCCTATATATATTTTATGTTTTTTTAAAATGTGTTTATTTAGTTTTTTAGTTATTTCGTTTTAGTTTTAATATTTTTTTTATTCACGTCCACCCCGGACACGATTTGGGGTGCGGCCGCGCGGTGCGCGCACGCACGACCCATCTGACAAAGGGGACATGGGCGAACCCATCGGCGCCTCAAAGGGACAAAATCCGGCCAATCCGGACGTCCGTTTGGGGTCGTGCGGTGGAGTTGGCCTGAAGTCTGTAGTGTCTTTGTGTCTGTTTCAAGTCTGAAGTACTACTATTCATCATCTCCCATGATTGATCTCACTTGTTTATCACCTGCCATGATTGTTCTCATTTGTCCACCATCTGGATGTTTAATTAGTTGATGGATAAGTTTCTGCATTGTCTTGGAAGCAATTGTTGGAGGTGTCAGTAAAATTCAGTGTTATGGTCATCCTCTGTTAGCAGTTACTCTTAGTCATGTTTTTTTTTTTTTGGGATTTTGCCTATTTGTCAGCAGTTGCTTTTGGTTATGTTAGTACTTTGGGACTTTGGAGTTCGTCAGCAGTTGGGATCTTGGATCTCAACATCTGCTTTCAAACTGTTGAAGGAATGTTAGAAGGCTAATACTCGTAGTTGTCTTGCTTCATGTTAATCCTGCGTATTATGTGTTCCTGTATTACCTCAGGACCAGACTGATGGGTGCTCTGCACCGCCATGTGAAAGTTTCTGAACTTTCGGAGCGGTACTCTGTAGGAACAGAGCCCTCGCTGTTGATGGATAAGATCATGGAGCATCCTCCATCTGCCCCACACAGATGGGCTACAAGCGCACACACACACTTACGGCCCAAGGCCACTGCTATCAAACTGCATGACACGGTACTTGCAGGTGTGACACTCTGGATGGCTGGTACTTGGATTGGATGCACAAGTATCCTCGTCTCGAGAGATTTTTGAGGGGCTTTGCCGTGATGAATAGTCCCAAAAATTCCTTTGCTACTTGGTTCACTTCTCCATGGAGACTGCATCAACTTTGGAGCCGACCCTTGGTGCAAATGGCATAACGATCCAATGACCTCAATCAAAGTTGCCGCTGTCTTCGCTGCTCATATATCTTCCTGTATGCCTCCAATGCCTAGTATTACCTGAGCTCCAACTCCAATCACCTACGACCATTTTGAGGCGGTCTGGCATCTCAGAATGAACTCGTCGAGATGATAGTCTTATCAGAAACAGAGAAAAAGTACAAAACTAGAAAAATAGAAAAAGACATAGAACCACCACAATTAAGACACATACTGTGAACAAATCCTAAAAGCCCAAGTGAACGCAAGATCAAATCGGACCCTAAACTACGAGGCCAATCGATACGGTTACGCAACCACCCATTCTAGCAACATATAACAAATCAAGCTGGCTATGAACTAGCGTAAATCGCCAAATCCCAAGCCTTTATGTTGGCATATGGTGGTGGTGGGAGTGGGATAATGCTTTTTGGTCGTTGTGTTAGTGAATGCATGCCCATACTCGCATTGCATGCCAAGAGGGACATGACCACCGTTTAAAGGCTCATGGCGATGTGTATTTAAAGATCCTTATCGTCACTAATTAATTGCGATTTGGTTTTGCTTGGCGTAGTTTTCATCATGTGCTTTCCCTACCACGTGCTTCATCAAATTGGAATTTTAGTTTTGTGTTTTGACATGTGGGAGTCCCATGTTTACACCACTTTATTTTCTAGATTTATATTTTCCGTTAATAAAGCATTGAACAGTAGAGATCTCCAATAGATCACCATTTTGAACGCGATTTTCCATGATACAGCTTGATGATTGTTTCACACATGCGGCGACATTTTCAACACATAAATAAATAATTTAAGAAATCTAAAAATTTAGTTTTTATAAAATTAAGAAATTAAGAGGAAAATGCTTAAAGAGTAATTATTAAATCCTAGACTTTGTTTGCGGAATTGCTGGGGAAACTATTGTAATATTTTTTGTGAAATCCACCCTCCATAGCACTATAGTTTTTGCATCTAGGTCCTCTAATTGAAAACAAACTAACGAACCAAGTCAAACACAAATATCACTATAAGAGTGTGCATCTTTTTGCACAGATAGCATCGCAACGACGGTCCCTTCATAAGATATACAACCCGGCCCAACACAAGATGCAAGGTGAAATAGCTTTTGGATGGAGTGCGCCTTTTGAATTTCTGTGGCGAAATCATGAAGTCTGGGTATAGTCTGAATGCTCATGAGTCATCTCCCATGATTGGTTTGGTTTGTCCATTGTTTTAACCTTAATCAGTTGAGCGGTAGGATTATACATTGTCTTAACTTCTCGTTCTGGATCCTTCTTGTGATCAGTACTGCTTTTGACCAGTTTTGTCTCGCATCAATACATTGGTTCTCTGTACAGTAACCACTACACTACTTATCTGATGTGACTCACTGAGATTTCAGGTAGACAAACATTTCAAGGAAGATCGTCCCTCTTTTGGAGTTGCTGATTCGGCAATTTGTTTGATCTGGAATGGAAGCTAGCATGAGCTCCCGCCCACGTTTTCTGTCTACAATACAAACCTTTGGACAGAGGTTCTCTATGCACCTGGTTTGACTGTTGCTCTTTTGGTGATGTACTGTGCTGTGCTTGCTCTTCAGTGACTGTGAGCTACTCCCTCCATTCCAAATTACTCGTCGCAGAAATGGATGTATCTAGAACTAAATTACATCTAGATACATCCATACCTGCAACAAGTAATTCGGAACGGAGGGAGTAACTCTTTGTTTCAGAACGATTAAAAACACATTAAGATGCAAAAAAGAATTTCAAGCATGGAAAAAACACTAGGATGCAAAATCCATAGAAGAACTTCAAGCGTAGATACTGAACTGCACCTACTGATTGCTCGAAAATTGATTCTATTTTGAATTTTTGTGGTGGAAACCTGAAGTGTCTGGGTGTTTGTTTCAAGTCTGAATTATCTATTATGCATCATCTCTCATGATTGTTCTCATTTGGCTATCATCTCCCATGATTGCTCCCATTTCTCCATTATCTGAATCTTTAATCAGTACATTGTCTTATTCTCCTTCTAGATCCGATTCCTTCTTGTTTTGTGATATCCACTGCTTGGAAACATGTGGGGAGTGCTTTTTGCCGCTTGCGTTATGTCCCTCTCCCAGGCTCGGAACGGCAGAGATCTGTTCGCTGCAAATTCTCCCCAGTGTACGACTAGCTGAGAAGTCCAAAGTTGCTCATAAATCTTTAACCATCGACCAAGGGGGCTTTGTAAACTGGATCGGTTGGCCAGATCTAACGGGTCTCGGTTACCAACTACCAGTTGACTGAAGCACCCTTGATGGGTATAACAAAATTGCTCATAAATCTTCCTCTATGCCTCCAATGCCTAGTTTTGCCTGAATTCCATCTCCAATCAGTTTCGGCCCTTTGAGGCAGCCCGACATCTCAAATGAACTCACCAAATGATGGTCTTATCACCAACAAGCATAGGATAAATAAATAAATAGATAGATAAGGACTTAGGGCCACCACAGACAAGACATTGATTGTTAACAAATCCTAAAAAACCAAGTGAACGCAAGATCAACTAGGATCCTAGACCATGAGACCAATCGATATGATTAAGCAGCCCACCCACTCTAGCAACTTATCAAAGGAAACTGGCTATGAATTAGTGCAAATAGCAAACTCCCAAGACCTTTATATTGGCATATGGTGGTGGTGGGAGTCGGATGATGCTTTAGTTGTTGTGTTAGTGAATACGTGCACGTACTCGCATTGCATGTGAAGAGGGACACATACACCATTTAAATACGTGCACGTACTTAAAGCATTGCAGCGTCACCAGTTGATTGGGATTTGGTTTTGCTTGGCATCGCCCAGAGTTTTCATGATGTGCTTTCCCTATTCTGTGCTCTTTGATTACATTTTATTTATTTATTTTGTCTTCGGGATTTTAGATCTTAACATCAGCTATAAAAATGTTGAAAGGAAATGGTACTAGACTCGGTTGTCTTCCTTCGTGTTAGCCTTGTTCCTGGATGCGTTCGCTGTCAACTTGCGGATTGCTCGGTGCTCTGCACTGTTTGCGAAAGTTTCTGAATTTTCTGAGTAACATTATGATGTTTGTCAGTAACCGTGCCTTATCAGCTGATGGATAAGATCATGCGGAATCTCCACGTGTTAGTTTTAAGAATCCCACGGAGATCTCAATATATATGGTGTTGAAAAGAAAGAAATGGGCATCGATACATGCTTGTTTAATCCTGTCCCTTTCAATTTTTTCCGTGCTTAACACCCTTGTTGGGATGGTGCCTTGTCCGATGATGATAAATTTTTGAATGTTTGTGGGACAACCCGGATGTTTGGTTCAAGTCTGAATATGATCCCATGGAAAAAAACAATCTGTTTTGTTGATTGTCTGAATCTTAATCAGATAAGATTGTACAATCTTGATTCTAGTTCTGTATCCGGTTCGTCCTTGTGAATTGTGATCTATAGTGCTGTTGACCACTTGCTGTGGGGCAGCAAATGTTGGAGCTGCCAGGAAGATTCAATATTCTTGTCATTTTTTAGAAAAAGAGGATGACCCCGGCCTCTGTATCTCGGAGATGCATGCAACCACTTTATTAATTATTCACAAAGAACTTACAAAATTATACATCAATACGTCAGAAGCCAGCATCTTGACAACATCTGTCGCTACTCGCTACTCCTATCGATTGATGAAGGGGTGCAGAAAGTGTGAGCCGAATACCCAGACTTCTCACCTAGCCTAACATATAAAGCCGGTGGCCCCGACCAAGCCACATACCTGGTCTGGGGCACAAACACGGAGGTAGCGGATAGGGGTCTAGAGCTTCTCCACGATGATGCCTTCAAGAAGGGGACGGCGCAGAAAAACGACGCCGTCGCCGACTGTCACATCCCTAGCTTCTGGTGTTGCCTAGTGTTTGCATCTTGCTTGCATCATGTTTAAATTTCTGAAACTTGAATTGAGGATTGTTGAAACCTCAGAAATCTGATTAAAAGAAGGGCAAGCACCCTTTAAATAGCATTCTGTGAAACCAAAATGCCCTTCTAAAATGTTCATCATCTTTGCCTTGGTCTAGAACCTCGGACAAAAATGGTGCACACTTTTCTAGGACAATAGAGGGTCACTGGATTAAATAATTAGTTAATTGCATTTGGGCATTTAAATGCTAGCGAGTATTTTAAATGCCCAAATAATCCCAAACCAAAATGTTCCATGTTTGATATATTCTAAACATTGGGCATGCATAGTTTGGTGATTTTTGAAAGTGCCTAGATATTTTAGTAATGCCACAAACTTACAGAACAAAAGAAAAATAGAAATAAAAGAAAGAGAGAGAGAGAAGGACCTACCTGGGCCACTTGCCTGGCCGGCCCAGCTCGCTGGCCCAGCCCACTGGCCTCCTCCCTGTCGTCTTCCTCCTCTGCTAGGAGGACGAAGGCGCGTGCTCGCCGCGCGCGTCCACGCGCGAGCCACCTCCTGCTTCCCCGAAGCGCTCTGAGCCTTCCGTAGCGCCACGCCACCCCCCCAGAACCGTATGGATCGATCTCTCCCTCCCTTGCTCTCCCCCTCGCCCGTTCCCTGCCATGGCCGAAGCCTCCATGGACGCACCGCCGTCGTTCGCCGCTGCCATCGACCTCCCCACGCCCATCCAGCTATGCCACGAGCTCCGCCTCGACCCCCGCGTCCTCTGCACCAATCCAGGCGCCGCCAGGAGCTCCGTGACGACGACCCCGAGCTCTTCTTCCTCCTCGGACCCGTGGATCACCGCCGGTCGATTCGCGCCACCGAGGACGTCCCCAAGCCCGCTGAGCCGTTCTTCGACCTCCCTGTGAGCTCCTGTTGTTTCCGCCTCGCTCTCCCCCTCCGTTCCTGTTCCCTAGCCCCATCTTCCGATCGAGCCCGAAGCTCCCCGCCGCCGGCCATGTCGCCATCGTAGCTACGGTCGCGCAACCTGGCGTTCGAGCTCACTGTTGCACTCATCGCACTTCCGTGAGTCGAACACGACTAACCACGGCTCCACCCTTCCTCGGCATCGCCCAAACCATTGCCGGCCAAACTCCGGCCGCCGCCCAACTCGCCGCCGCCGCCGCTACAGGCCACCCCAGCTCCAGTCGCTGCCACCACTGGATGCGCGCGTGTGCCAGCAACCCATAGCCGCAAACCTCGCCCGAAACCGTCGTCCGTAGCTCAATCCCGAGCGGACTCCGCCGCGGCTTGAGGTCGCCGCCGGCCAAACTCCGGCGTGCTGACGTGGCCGCGTAATTAGTGCTAATCACCGCCAGCTAAACCACTTTTAGACGCTGACAACAGGCCCCGCAGCGGGTCAAAGCCCAAGTCAACGCGGGATTAGTGTCTGACTCACTGGCCAATGGACCCCACGGGTCAGTTTTGACCCTGTTGACCTTGTTGACGTCGTGCTGTCGTCATGCTGACGCAGTAAGTGACTTTCTGGATTTTAAAATAATCCAGGAATTCCAGAAAATTGCCTAAACTTCTAAAAATCATAGAAATTCAACCATAACTCCAAATGAAATAATTTACATATGAAAAATTATCAGAAAAATTCAAGGAATCTGTTTATGGCCATTTCATGCATGTTTGAACAATGTTTGTCCTCTGTTTTGGACAAAAAAAATAAATGGCATTTAAATAATCATATATGGAGTTTGAATTTGAATTTTGTATTCAAACCAACTTCATTTAATTGTGTTGCTAGTTGCATTAGCTCAGTCAACAACATATTGCCATGTCATTATCATGCATCATGTTGTGCATTGCATTGATTGTGTTCCTTCTCTGTTGCCGGTGGTTGTCCTCTCTCGGTAGACGTTGTACCGACGCTGTGATCGTTGACACTAATGAAGACCCAATGATATCTTCAGAAGTGCCAGGCAAGCAAAACCTCCTTGTTCATTCGGATACAATCCCACTCTCTCGCTCCTGCTCTCTTTTACTGCATTAGGACAACAACGATTCAACTGTTACTCGCTGCGGTAGTTGAACCCTTATCCTCTGCATGACCTGTCATTGCCACAGTAAATAGATGAAACCCACTAGCATGAGTAGGAGTTGTTTGAGCCTTGATGTGCCTACTCATTCATGCTTGTTTGTCATGCCTGCTATTGCTTAGAGTTGTGTCAGGTCTGATTCATCGGGGATGAATTGGAACAGTGATGAACATGTCCTACTGTGTGTGAGCTAAGTGTGTGAAAACGATTTGGTAAAGGTAGCGGTGAGAGGCCATGTAAGAGTACATGGTGGGTTGTCTCACTGAAACCGTCCTCAGGAACCGAGTTCTGTGTTTGTGATCCATGAAACAGCTACTACCACACATTGGGCCCTGAAATATGACCCCGCTCGACTTACTGACCCCTCTCGTCCTCTGTCCAGGAGTTGCAACTAGTTCCTGGTGTTTATAGGATATGTGTTGGTGGCCGTGCGTAGCGCTGACCCTAGGGGTGGGCTATGATGCGGTAGATACACTGTGGCCGGGTATGCCGGGCGCCCATTTGGCGTCTCGGGACCCTGTACACATCGTTTGGGGCCGTTGAGGACACCCCGGCCGGATTTCCTTGCGGATGGAACCCGAATAGGCGATAAACCTGGACTAGTGACTTGTGCGGTTAGTCAGGTCGTGGTCTACACCCACGTCGGTTTTCGCTTGAAGTCTGCCGAGCACATGTCGTGTGCAGACGCTAAGTGGTGGAAACATGTGTGAAGAAATACACCCCTGCAGGGATATAAATGATCTATTCGAATAGCCGTGTCCGCGGTAAAGGACTTCTGGGTTGCCTATAACAGTTCATAGACAAGTGAAAGTGGATAATCTAAAATACGCAAGATAAGCGTGAGTGCTATGGATGGCGTTCTCGTAGGGAGACGGAAGCGGATCCATAGTGGTGTATTGATATGGTGAATATGTGCACTTGTGTGCGCCACCTCAAAAGAGTTGCTTGCAGTCGTAGTTTAGGTTAGCCACTGAGTCAAAGCTGGCTTGCTGCAGTTAAACTCCACCCCCCCTTTGTTGATACCGATGCATATGTAGTTAATTCTGATGTAAGTCTTGCTGAGTACTTTTGTACTCACGTTTGCTTAATTTATGTTTTGCAGAGAGACTCCAGTCTCGCTAGTAGTTTCACGTGGACTTCGACGTTAGCTTGATACCTCAGCTATGATCTTGTGCCCTCGGCAGGATCTAGTAGATAGTCAGGCTTCTTAGCCTTTTTCATTTGTAGATGTCTGTACTCAGACATATTAAGCTTCCTCATGTGCTTTGCATTGTATGCTATGATTGTTGGGTCATGAGACCCATGTTTGTAATATCTCGCTCCTCGGAGCCTAATGAATAAATACTTGAGTTATAGAGTTATGTTGTGATGCCATGTTGTATTTACATATATCGAGCATATTGTGTGTATGATTGAAATGCTTGGTATGTGTGGGATCCGACAATCTAGTTGTTTATCCTTGGAAGCCTCTCTTATGGGGAAATGTAGTCTAGTGCTTCCATGAGCCATAGTAGTCCGTTACAGCCCGGTTCACCGGAGTCCTGCTAGCCCAACACTACCGCTCAGGACACTTGACTGGCCGGCATGTGATTCACTTCGTTCCTGTGTCTGTCCCTTCGGGGAAATGTCACGCGGTGACATCCGGAGTCCTGTTAGTCCAGTGCTACAGCCCGGATTCGCACGCTGCTGACCGACATGCTCGATGTTGATTCATGTATGCCTGTTCCCGTAAGTTAGTGCCACTTTAGGTTCACGACTAGTCATGTCGGCCCGGGTTCTCTGTCATATGGACGCTAGCGACACTATCATATACGTGAGCTAAAAGGCGCAAACGGTCCCGGGCCATGGTAAGGCGACACCCGTGGAAATACCATGCGTGAGGCCGCAAAGTGATATGAGGTGTTACAGGCTAGATCGATGTGACTTAGAATCGGGGTCCTGACAGCTTTGGTATCAGAGCCTGACTGCCTGTTGGATTACCAAGCCAGACTGGTCGAACTTGAGTCTAGAAATGCTTTAGTTATATAAGGGAATTGATTGTGGGATGGAACGTAAGGCTCTTTTACTCCTTATATCTCGTGCCCTCTGATCTGAGTCACCCTCTTCTCTTCTACGGGGATTAAGAACTAGGCTTCTCATCTTTCTATCAGGATCACGTGTTACTAAACCGTAGTTGCCTAGGATGAAGGAAATATGCCTTAGAGGCAATAATAAAGTTATTATTTATTTCCTTATATCATGATAAATGTTTATTATTCATGCTAGAATTGTATTAACTGGAAACATAATACATGTGTGAATACATAGACAAACAAAGTGTCACTAGTATGCCTCTACTTGACTAGCTCGTTAATCAAAGATGGTTATGTTTCCTAACCATGAACAATGAGTTGTTATTTGATTAACGGGATCACATCATTAAGTGAATGATCTGATTGACATGACCCATTCCATTAGCTTAGCACCCGATCGTTTAGTATGTTGCTATTGCTTTCTTCATGACTTATACATGTTCCTATGACTATGAGATTATGCAACTCCCGTTTGCCGGAGGAACACTTTGTGTGCTACCAAACGTCAACAACGTAACTGGGTGATTATAAAGGAGCTCTACAGGTGTCTCCAAAGGTACATGTTGGGTTGGCGTATTTCGAGATTAGGATTTGTCACTCCGATTGTCGGAGAGGTATCTCTGGGCCCTCTCGATAATGCACATCACTTAAGCCTTGCAAGCATTGCAACTAATGAGTTAGTTGCAGGATGATGTATTACAGAACGAGTAAAGAGACTTGCCGGTAACGAGATTGAACTAGGTATTGGAATACCGACGATCGAATCTCGGGCAAGTAACATACCGATGACAAAGGGAACAACGTATGTTGTTATGCGGCCTGACCGATAAAGATCTTCGTAGAATATGTAGGAGCCAATATGAGCATCCAGGTTCTGCTATTGGTTATTGACCGGAGACATGTCTCGGTCATGTCTACATTGTTCTCGAACCCATAGGGTCCGCACGCTTAAGGTTACGATGACAGTTATATTATGAGTTTATGCATTTTTGATGTACCGAGTTGTTCGGAGTCCCGGATGTGATCACGGACATGACGAGGAGTCTCGAAATGGTCGAGACATAAAGATTGATATATTGGAAGCCTATGTTTGGATATCGGAAGTGTTCCGGGTGAAATCGGATTTTACCGAAGTACCGGGAGGTCACCGGAACCCCCCGGGAGCTATATGGGCCATAGTGGGCCTTAGTGGAAAAGAGAAGAGGCAGCCCATCATGGGCCGCGCGCCCCTCCCCTCCCTTGGTCCGAATAGGACAAGGAGAGGGGGCCGGCCCTCTCTCTCCTTTCCCCCCTCCGCGAATCCTATTCCAACTAGGATTGGGGGGGGAATCCTACTCCCAGAGGGAGTAGGACTCTCCTGGCGCACCTCTCCATGGCCGGCCGCACCTTCCCTCCCTTAGTCCTTTATATACGGAGGCAGGGCACCCCAGAAATACACAAGTTGATCCACGTGATCATATTCTTAGCCGTGTGCGGTGCCCCCTTCCACCATAGTCCTCGATAATATTGTAGCGGAGTTTAGGCGAAGCCTTGCTGCAGTTAGTACATCAAGATCGTCACCACGCCGTCGTGCTGACGGAACTCTTCCCCGACACTTTTGCTGGATCGGAGTCCGGGGATTGTCATCGAGCTGAACGTGTGCTAGAACTCGGAGGTGCCATAGTTTCGGTGCTTGATCAGTCGGGCCGTGAAGACGTACGACTACATCAACCAAACGCTTCCGTTGTCGATCTATAAGGTACATAGATCATACTCTCCCTCTCGTTGCTATGCATCACTATGATCTTGCGTGAGCGTAGGAAATTTTTTGAAATTACTACGAACCCAACAGTGGTATCAGAGCCTAGGTTTTATATATTGATGTTATGTGCACGAGTAGAACACAAGTGAGTTGTGGGCGATATAAGTCATACTGCTTACCAGCATGTCATACTTTGGTTCGGCGGTATTATTGGACGAAGCGGCCCGGACCGATATTACGCGTACGCTTACGCGAGACCGGTTCTCCCGACGTGCTTTGCACATAGGTGGCTTGCGGGTGACAGTTTCTCCAACTTTAGTTGAATCGAGTGTGGCTACGCCCGGTCCTTGCGAAGGTTAAAACAGCACCAACTTGACAAACTATCGTTGTGGTTTTGATGCGTAGGTAAGATTGGTTCTTGCTTAAGCCCGTAGCAGCCACGTAAAAACTTGCAACAACAAAGTAGAGGACGTCTAACTTGTTTTTGCAGGGCATGTTGTGATGTGATATGGTCAAGACATGATGCTAAATTTTATTGTATGAGATGATCATGTTTTGTAACCGAGTTATTGGCAACTGGCAGGAGCCATATGGTTGTCGCTTTATTGTATGCAATGCAATCGCGCTGTAATGATTTACTTTATCACTAAACGGTAGCGATAGTCGTGGAAGCACAAGCTTGGCGAGACGACAACGATGCTACGATGGAGATCAAGGTGTCGCGCCGGTGACGATGGTGATCACGACGGTGCTTCGTAGATGGAGATCACAAGCACAAGAAGATGATGGCCATATCATATCACTTATATTGATTGCATGTGATGTTTATCTTTTATGCATCTTATCTTGCTTTGATTGACGGTAGCATTATAAGATGATCTCTCACTAATTATCAAGAAGTGTTCTCCCTGAGTATGCACCGTTGCGAAAGTTTTTCGTGCTGAGACACCACGTGATGATCGGGTGTGATAGGCTCTACGTTCAAATACAACGGGTGCAAAACAGTTGCACACGTGGAATACTCAGGTTATACTTGACGAGCCAAGCATATACAGATATGGCCTCGGAACACGGAGACCGAAAGGTCGAGCGTGAATCATATAGTAGATATGATCAACATAATGATGTTCACCAATGAAACTACTCCATCTCACGTGATGATCGGACATGATTTAGTTGATTTGGATCACGTAATCACTTAGAGGATTAGAGAGATGTCTATCTAAGTGGGAGTTCTTTAAGTAAATTAACTGAACTTAAATTTATCATGAAACTTAGTACCTAATAAGTATCTTGCTTGTTTATGCTTGTTTGTAGATAGATGGCTCGTGCTGTTGTTCCGTTGAATTTTAATGCGTTCCTTGAGAAAGCAAAGTTAAAAGATGATGGTAGCAATTACACGGACTGGGTCCGTAACTTGAGGATTATCCTCATTGTTGCACAGAAGAATTACGTCCTGGAAGCACCGCTGGGTGCCAGGCCTGCTGCAGGAGCAACGCCGGATGTTATGAACGTCTGGCAGAGCAAAGCTTTCAATAGTTCAGTGTGCCATGCTTTACGGCTTAGAATCGGGACTTCAACGACGTTTTGAACGTCATGGAGCATATGAGATGTTCCAGGAGTTGAAGTTAATATTTCAAGCAAATGCCCGAATTGAGAGATATGAAGTCTCCAATAAGTTCTATAGCTGCAAGATGGAGGAGAACAGTTCTGTCAGTGAGCATATACTCAAAATGTCTGGGTATAATAATCACTTGATTCAATTGGGAGTTAATCTTCTAGATGATTGCGTCATTGATAGAATTCTCCAATCACTGCCACCAAGCTACAAGAGCTTCGTGATGAACTATAATATGCAAGGGATGAATAAGACTATTCCCGAGCTCTTCGCGATGCTGAAAGCTGCGGAGGTAGAAATCAAAAAGGAGCATCAAGTGTTGATGGTCAACAAGACCACTAGTTTTAAGAAAAAGGGCAAAGGGAAGAAGAAGGGGAACTTCAAAAAGAACGGCAAGCAAGTTGCTACTCAAGAGAAGAAACCCAAACCTGGACCTAAGCCTGAAACTGAGTGCTTCTACTGCAAGCAGACTGGTCACTGGAAGCAGAACTGTCCCAAGTATTTGGCGGATAAGAAGGATGGCAAGGTGAACAAAGGTATATATGATATACATGTTATTGATGTGTACCTTACTAATGCTCGCAGTAGCACCTGGGTATTTGATACTGGTTCTGTTGCTAATATTTGCAACTCGAAATAGGGACTACGGATTAAGCGAAGATTGGCTAAGGACGAGGTGACGATGCGCGTGGGAAACGGTTCCAAAGTCGATGTGATCGCAGTCGGCACGCTACCTCTACATCTACCTTCGGGATTAATATTAGACCTAAATAATTGTTATTTGGTGCCAGCGTTAAGCATGAACATTATATCTGGATCTTGTTTGATGCGAGACGGTTATTCATTTAAATCAGAGAATAATGGTTGTTCTATTTATATGAGTAATATCTTTTATGGTCATGCACCCTTGAAGAGTGGTCTATTTTTATTGAATCTCGATAGTAGTAACACACATATTCATAATGTTGAAGCCAAAAGATGCAGAGTTGATAATGATAGTGCAACATATTTGTGGCACTGCCGTTTAGGTCATATCGGTGTAAAGCGCATGAAGAAACTCCATACCGATGGACTTTTGGAACCACTTGATTATGAATCACTTGGTACTTGCGAACCGTGCCTCATGGGCAAGATGACCAAAACGCCGTTCTCCGGTACTATGGAGAGAGCAACAGATTTGTTGGAAATCATACATACAGATGTATGTGGTCCGATGAATATTGAGGCTCGTGGCGGATATCGTTATTTTCTCACCTTCACAGATGACTTAAGCAGATATGGGTATATCTACTTAATGAAACATAAGTCTGAAACGTTTGAAAAGTTCAAAGAATTTCAGAGTGAAGTTGAAAATCATCGTAACAAGAAAATAAAGTTTCTACGATCTGATCGTGGAGGAGAATATTTGAGTTACGAGTTTGGTGTACATTTGAAAAATTGTGGAATAGTTTCGCAACTCACGCCACCCGGAACACCACAGCGTAATGGTGTGTCCGAACGTCATAATCGTACTTTACTAGATATGGTGCAATCTATGATGTCTCTTACTGATTTACCGCTATCGTTTTGGGGATACGCTCTAGAGACGGTCGCATTCACGTTAAATAGGGCACCATCAAAATCCGTTGAGACGACGCCTTATGAACTGTGGTTTGGCAAGAAACCAAAGTTGTCGTTTCTAAAAGTTTGGGGCTGCGATGCTTATGTGAAAAAGTTTCAACCTGATAAGCTCGAACCCAAATCGGAGAAATGTGTCTTCATAGGATATCCAAAGGAGACTATTGGATACACCTTCTATCATAGATCCAAAGGCAAGACTTTTGTTGCTAAATTCGGAAACTTTCTGGAGAAGGAGTTTCTCTTGAAAGAAGTGAGTGGGAGGAAAGTAGAACTTGACGAGGTAATTGTACCTGCTCCCTTATTGGAAAGTAGTACATCACAGAAAACTGTTTCTGTGACACCTACACCAGTTAGTGAGGAAGCTAATGATGATGATCATGAAACTTCAGAACAAGATACTACTGAACCTCGTAGATCAACCAGAATAAGATCCGCACCAGAGTGGTATGGTAATCCCATTCTGGAAGTCATGCTACTAGATCATGATGAACCTACAAACTATGAAGAAGCGATGGTGAGCCCAGATTCCGCAAAGTGGCTTGAAGCCATGAAATCTGAGATGGGATCCATGTATGAGAACAAAGTATGGACTTTGGTTGACTTGCCCGATGATCGGCAAGCAATTGAGAATAAATGGATCTTCAAGAAGAAGACTGACGCTGACGGTAATATTACTGTCTACAAAGCTCGACTTGTCGCAAAAGGTTTTCGGCAAGTTCAAGGGATTGACTACGATGAGACCTTCTCACCCGTAGCGATGCTTAAGTCTGTCCGAATCATGTTAGCAATTGCCGCATTTTATGATTATGAAATTTGGCAGATGGATGTCAAAACTGCATTCCTGAATGGATTTCTGGAAGAAGAGTTGTATATGATGCAACCAGAAGGTTTTGTCGATCCAAAGGGAGATAACAAAGTGTGCAAGCTCCAGCGATCCATTATGGACTGGTGCAAGCCTCTCGGAGTTGGAATAAACGCTTTGATAGTGTGATCAAAGCATATGGTTTTATACAGACTTTTGGAGAAGCTGTATTTACAAGAAAGTGAGTGGGAGCTCTGTAGCATTTCTAATATTATATGTGGATGACATATTGTTGATTGGAAATGATATAGAATTTCTGGATAGCATAAAGGGATACTTGAATAAGAGTTTTTCAATGAAAGACCTCGGTGAAGCTACTTACATATTAGGCATTAAGATCTATAGAGATAGATCAAGACGCTTAATTAGACTTTCACAAAACACATACCTTGACAAAATTTTGAAGAAGTTCAAAATGGATCAAGCAAAGAAAGGGTTCTTGCCTGTGTTACAAGGTGTGAATTTGAGTAAGACTCAATGCCCGACCACTGCAGAAGATAGAGAGAAAATGAAAGATGTTCCCTATACTTCAGCCATAGGATCTATCATGTATGCAATGCTGTGTACCAGACCTGATGTGTGCCTTGCTATAAGTCTAGCAGGGAGGTACCAAAGTAATCCAAGAGTGGATCACTGGGCAGCGGTCAAGAACATCCTGAAATACCTGAAAAGGACTAAGGATATGTTTCTCATATATGGAGGTGACAAAGAGCTCATCGTAAAGGTTACGTTGATGCAAGCTTTGACACTGATCCGGACGATTCTAAATCGCAAATCGGATACGTGTTTACATTAAACGGTGGAGCTGTCAGTTGGTGCAGTTCTAAACAAAGCGTTGTAGCGGGATCTACATGTGAAGCGGAGTACATAGCTGCTTCGGAAGCAGCAAATGAAGGAGTCTGGATGAAGGAGTTCATATCCGATCTAGGTGTCATACCTAGTGCACCGGGTCCAATGAAAATCTTTTGTGACAATACTGGTGCAATTGCCGTGGCAAAGGAATGCAGATTTCACAAGAGAACCAAGCACATCAAGAGACGCTTCAATTCCATCCGGGATCTAATCCAGGTGGGAGACATAGAGATTTGCAAGATACATATGGATCTGAATGTTGCAGACCCGTTGACTAAGCCTCTTCCACGAGCAAAACATGATCAGCACCAAGGCTCCATGGGTGTTAGAATCATTACTGTGTAATCTAGATTATTGACTCTAGTGCAAGTGGGAGACTGAAGGAAATATGACCTAGAGGCAATAATAAAGTTATTATTTATTTCCTTATTATCATGATAAATGTTTATTATCATGCTAGAATTGTATTAACCTAGAAACATAATACATGTGTGAATACATAGACAAACAAAGTGTCACTAGTATGCCTCTACTTGACTAGCTCGTTAATCAAAGATGGTTATGTTTTCTAACCATGAACAATGAGTTGTTATTTGATAACGGGATCACATCATTAAGTGAATGATCTGATTGACATGACCCATTCCATTAGCTTAGCACCCGATCGTTTAGTATGTTGCTATTGCTTTCTTCATGACTTATACATGTTCCTATGACTATGAGATTATGCAACTCCTGTTTGCCGAAGGACACTTTGTGTGCTACCAAACGTCACAACGTACTGGGTGATTATAAAGGAGCTCTACCAGGTGTCTCCAAAAGGTACATGTTGGGGTTGGCGTATTTCGAGATTAGGATTTGTCACTCCGATTGTCGGAGAGGTATCTCTGGGCCCTCTCGGTAATGCACATCACTAAGCCTTGCAAGCATTGCAACTAATGAGTTAGTTGCGGGATGATGTATTACGGAACGAGTAAAGAGACTTGCCGGTAACGAGATTGAACTAGGTATTGGAATACCGACGATCGAATCTCGGGCAAGTAACATACCGATGACAAAGGGACAACGTATTGTTTGTTATGCGGTCTGACCGAGATATAAAGATCTTCGTAGAATATGTAGGAGCCAATATGAGCATCCAGGTTCCGCTATTGGTTATTGACCGGAGACATGTCTCGGTCATGTCTACATTGTTCTCGAACCCGTAGGGTCCGCACGCTTAAGGTTACGATGACAGTTATATTATGAGTTTATGCATTTTTGATGTACCGAAGTTTGTTCGGAGTCCCGGATGTGATCACGGACATGACGAGGAGTCTCGAAATGGTCGAGACATAAAGATTGATATATTGGAAGCCTATGTTTGGATATCGGAAGTGTTCCGGGTGAAATCGGGGTTTTACCGGAGTACCGGGAGGTTACCGGAACCCCCCGGGAGCTATATGGGCCATAGTGGGCCTTAGTGGAAAAGAGAAGAGGCAGCCCATCATGGGCCGCGCGCCCCTCCCCTCCCTTGGTCCGAATAGGAGAAGGAGAGGGGGCCGGCCCCTCTCTCTCCTTTCCCCCCTCCGCGAATCCTATTCCAACTAGGATTGGGAGGGGGGAATCCTACTCCCAGAGGGAGTAGGACTCTCCTGGCGCGCCTCTCCATGGCCGGCCGCACCTTCCTCTCTTAGTCCTTTATATACGGAGGCAGGGGCACCCCAGAAATACACAAGTTGATCCACGTGATCATATTCTTAGCCGTGTGCGGTGCCCCCTTCCACCATAGTCCTCGATAATATTGTAGCGGAGTTTAGGCGAAGCCCTGCTGCAGTAGTACATCAAGATCGTCACCACGCCGTCGTGCTGACAGAACTCTTCCCCGACACTTTGCTGGATCGGAGTCCGGGGATCGTCATCGAGCTGAACGTGTGCTAGAACTCGGAGGTGCCGTAGTTTCGGTGCTTGATCGGTCGGGCCATGAAGACGTACGACTACATCAACCAAACGCTTCCGTTGTCGATCTATAAGGTACATAGATCATACTCTCCCCTCTCGTTGCTATGCATCACTATGATCTTGCGTGAGCGTAGGAAATTTTTGAAATTACTACGAAACCCAACATAGGATAGTTGGATTTAAGCCTCAGTTCAGTTCCTACTACTTCCATATGTTCATAGCTGGCCTCAGAACCTTGATATTGTGTATTGAGTGGTTGTGCCACCATTTTGCAGGATGTCTCAAATATTTTTGAGCATTTATAGCTGTTATGCTGTCCGAGTCATCCCAGGTTCCTAAACAATCTGATGCATTTGCAAATCCCTTTCTCCTGTGTTCGATGTCTTTTGGGCCAGATTAATCACACTAACCAGTGTGTTGAGGTATTCCATTGCCTCGATATATATGTTGGAACTATTATTATGACCCTGGGTGTCCTAGAGAACCACCCAGTAATCTAGTAATGCTTTGTGTCCCAAGTGTGATGATTCTGGCCATCATTCTCGAAAGCATCCCGCGATGCTACTTAGTAGTAGGTATTCTACTCTTGGGTTCCTGACCCAAGATTCACTCCACTTACTTCATGTTGATAGTGTTTGCTCGTTCCTTTAGGTTATTATTAACCTTTGCATTAGTCCTCGAGGTCTGTGGTATTTCCTTCTTCCAAATACTATGAACCACTTATGGCAGAAGTTTGTTGGATCAAAAGATCACAATCAGAGTACTCTTGAGGAGTTCTCCATTCATAATTGTGACTCTGCCAGTCCTACCTCTCAGCATGGTTATCCGGAAGAAATATGTTGAACTTGTTCAACATACTAACCTATGCATCCACAACTCAGAAAGATATATGTTCCTTTGAGTTGTCCCTCTGTAGTTGTATTCCGATCCTTGTCTATCAGTTGATAGCCAAGTTTATGTCGTGCATTCGTGTTATCGATGCCTATTATTCTTGTGGTCCATTGAGCCATTCTATTCCGGAATGACTAGGAGAAACAAACTCCAGCACCTCATCCATTTCTTTGACTGGTCAAAGTAGTTGTTTTCCGCAGATCAAAATGCCAATCCAGCTTTTGTTCTGTTCTACCTCGGAGTATTACCCCCTTTATGTCAGGATTGTCATAGGAATTGCAGCATCTCTCATGAATTCTTGACGTCGTGATACTCTCTCCATCATTATTCATTTCTCGGTTTTCGTGTTGTTGCAACCGGAATGTCGACAAGTGAATTGTGATGTGTGAAATCAATACTCCTAGCAACCCCGTTGCTTGGTAGTTAAAGGACCATAACTTCATTCTTAGCATGTTGGTTATTGAATCATCGTTCTAAGGTAGATTGTGCTACCTAATCCTTGTTTCTGGTGCACTCTTCGATCAATGAGTTGGAGTGTGTCAATCCATCACTCTCTTGATCACATTGTCTTGCCCTGAAAAGCAAGATTGTTCTCGAGCTTAGTAACATATCGGTGGTTCGTGATGTTCCGAATATCTTCTCAGAAGTATTACCAGGTTGTCACCTGACCGCTATGTTGAGTTCGTGATCATGTTGGGTTTCCTCCAAACCATCCTTTCTCCAAGAATCTGTGTCGGATACGCTGAGCAAGTTGGTTAAGCTAAACAACAACTTGGAGAGTTGAAAGATAACAGCTTGTCCGACTCAGTTCATTCCAAAGGGATATCTTGCATGTGTGTGCGTGTGTGTTGAAGAAAGATGATATCTTCATCAATTGATCCTCGTGATCAATTGTCGGTGCTATTGTCTTACCCAAACTTTGAATTGAGTGTGGGCTATCATCAAATCAAATCAGAACCAACGATATTCGTAATGTGGTCTTACTCGTGGTTGATTCCTCGAGCATACATCATTATATTCTTTGGGTCTGACCAATGCTATCACCATGTTCACTTAATTATGGAATTCCATTTATATGGAAACCTGGATGAATTGTTGTTGAGCCCATCGACAACATCCATGTCCTCTCCATGATTTTGTCGAACATTAAGCGAGTGTTGGAAACTTTTGAAAGCATCTCTTCATGCTAGCTCATGAAGCATATGTTGGATGAAAGAAGTGACTTCCTCTGATTCACATGCATTTGGTGCAAGTTGCCGCCGTGAGTTCGAGAAAGTTAGTTTTGCTTCCTCTGGAATCATCCCAAGTCAGTCATGCACGTGCGAAGTATTCCATGGTCTGATAGACTGATCATCTTCATTCCATATGAATTCTATAGCACACTAAGCCACTGATTGACCTGTTCCAGGAAAAGAAGTTCTTGTGCTAGCCTAGGTCATGCACAAGATTTCGATATCCTCAATGATGGTTCCCCACTAGAACTCGGTAGTGTTTTATTATAAGACTACTATGTGGTCATACTTGTCTGGGACAACGTGTTCACATGTTGTAGCAGAACCAGCTCATGTTTTGGAGCTTGCTATCGCAGTTCATTCCCCGAGAATCTCGCAACGTCGTCTCGTCGATTTGTGTTGCAAACTTTCATTTTCCTTTCTAGACTCGATGAGTCTGGAATATCCTGACACCAACCAGATCTGAATCTCAGGCAGATATGATGGTTGGAGCATTTTCCAAGAACTATAATATTGGTCCCTCGATAACCGGTAAGTGGATGTCGTGGCCAACACATCCAACCGGAAGACCTATTATTGTAGTATCTCGATTGAAGAAAGTTGGCCACCTCCCCATGAGGATTTCATAGGATTTACCTCCGTAGTTAATCCTTACGGATTCTTGTGCTCCCAAAGTCCAACCTTTTACTTGATGTTCTATATATCAAACCATATCTATGAATGGGATACATTAGCACATCAAGGAGAACATTAGAAGCGGAGTGTTATATGTCTCTCGGTCGATCATCCAGATTTTGTTCCCTTGGCCTCGCTAAGGTGAAATATGAGAAAGTGTTATCTTCCTTTGCATCTGCATCACCCATCACCATTCATCATGGTGGTATGTTGTGTTGCCAGGATCCTTGACACGGATATTGGTAAAACCTTGATGAATATGGAGATGCTCAAGTTCTTGAGAGCACGCGCAAGCACCAGGTTTTACCGTTGGCGTTAACTGGGATTTGCTTCTAGTTTCCTCGGTTATGTTATAACCTTTTCAAATAGTGGACTCACTCTCGACTGTTGAGTTCTTCCCCAGTTACCAGAATCATTCCCAACATTTGCATTTTGTTCCCAGCTTGCACCTCAGTAGTTGTTGTTCAGGATCATCTTCAAAAGTGGACTTACCATGGGTCCCATCCATTTCCGATGATAAGCAAAATCATCCATTGCGTTGTCTTCAACAAGGGAGTCCACATCATCCTTTCTAGTCCAAGTATGTCATTCTTTTGAACTCCTTCAAATGATCGATTGTGATTGCCTTAGGCTGGTATAAAGAGTTTCAATGATCTCCGAATCAAAAGTAATTCTTTTTGCCACTTAAGGGAATAATTCTACGAGTCACCTTCCCCGAGGTATCACGTTACGAAATCATGGAAAATATCTCCTTGATACTTTGAAATTCATGCTCCATCTTATTCGAGTATGGAATGGTTGCCTACCTAGTGAACCTTCGCCAACCGTTTCACTCCGTCCCTCTAGGTGTATGCTTCGTGTCTCAGCTCGAGAGATGTTACTATGTCTCATTCCATGAGTTGATCTTGTGATCATTAAGATGATCCTAAGTTGCTCGAACCTTAGGAAGGTCGATTCTTCTTAAATTCTCCCTTTCTACTCGTTGTCATGTTGGATGTAGTTCTCAAAGCAAGACATCGAGATCAAGGTGATGCAATGAATCAACATCCTCGAGAAAGACATCTGGATCGTGAAGATTGTGTTAGCTTGTGTCCCTCTGTCTTCTTACCTCACGACTTGAATCTCGGGACGAGATTCTTGTTTAGTAGGGGTGAGCTGTCACATCCCTAGATTTTGGTGTTGCCTAGTGTTTGCATCTTGCTTGCATCATGTTTAAATTTCTGAAACTTGAATTGAGGATTATTGAAATCTCAGAAATCTGATTAAAAGAAGGGCAAGCACCCTTTAAATAGCATTCTGTGAAACCAAAATGCCCTTCTAAAATGTTCATCATCTTTGCCTTGGTCTAGAACCTCTGACAAAAATGGTGCACACTTTTCTAGGACAACAGAGGGTCACTGGATTAAATAATTAGTTAATTGCATTTGGGCATTTAAATGCTAGCGAGTATTTTAAATGCCCAAATAATCCCAAACCAAAAGGTTCCATGTTTGATATATTCTAAACATTGGGCATGCACAGTTTGGTGATTTTTGAAAGTGCCTAGATATTTTAGTAATGCCACAGACTTATAGAACAAAAGAAAAATAGAAATAAAAGAAAGAGAGAGAGAGAGAGAAGGACCTACCTGGGCCACTTGCCTGGCCGGCCCAGCTCGCTGGCCCAGCCCACTGGCCTCCTCCCTGTTGTCTTCCTCCTCTGCCAGGAGGACGAAGGCGCGTGCTCGCCGCGTGCGTCCACGCGCGAGCCACCTCCTGCTTCCCCGAAGCGCTCTGAGCCTTCCGTAGCGCCACGCCACCCCCCCAGAACCGTATGGATCGATCTCTCCCTCCCTTGCTCTCCCCTCGCCTGTTCCTTGCCATGGCCGAAGCCTCCATGGACGCACCGCCGTCATTTGCCGCTGCCATCGACCTCCCCACGCCCATCCAGCTATGCCACGAGCTCCGCCTCGACCCCCGCGTCCTCTGCACCAATCCAGGCGCTGCCAGGAGCTCCGTGACGACGACCCTGAGCTCTTCTTCCTCCTCGGACCCGTGGATCACCGTCGGTCAATTCGCGCCACCGAGGACGTCCCCAAGCCCGCTGAGCCGTTCTTCGACCTCCCTGTGAGCTCCTGTTGTTTCCGCCTCGCTCTCCCCCTCCGTTCCTGTTCCCTAGCCCCGTCTTCCGATCGAGCCCGAAGCTCCCCACCGCTGGCCATGTCGCCATCATAGCTACGGTCGCGCAACCTGGCGTTCGAGCTCACCGTTGCACTCATCGCACTTCCGTGAGTCGAACATGACTAACCACGGCCCTCCCTTGCTCGGCATCGCCCAAACCATTGCCGGCCAAACTCCGACCGCCGCCCAACTCGCCGCCGCCGCCGCTACAGGCCACCCCAGCTCCAGTCGCTGCCACCACTGGATGCGCGCGTGTGCCAGCAACCCATAGCCGCAAACCTCGCCCGAAACCGTCGTCCGTAGCTCAATCCCGAGCGGACTCCGCCGCGGCTTGAGGTCGCCACCGGCCAAACTCCGGCGTGCTGACGTGGCCGCGTAATTAGTGCTAATCACCGCCAGCTAAACCACTTTTAGACGCTGACAACGGGCCCCGCAGCGGGTCAAAGCCCAAGTCAACGCGGGATTAGTGTCTGACTCGCTGGCTAATGGACCCCACGGGTCAGTTTTGACCCTGTTGACCTTGCTAACGTCGTGCTGTCGTCATGCTAACGCTGTAAGTGATTTTCTGGATTTTAAAATAATCCAGGAATTCCAGAAAATTGCCTAAACTTCTAAAAATCATAGAAATTCAAACGTAACTCCAAATGAAATAATTTACATATGAAAAATTATCAGAAAAATTCAAGGAATCTATTTATGGCATTTTCATGCATGTTTGAACAATGTTTGTCCTCTGTTTTGGACAAAACAAATAAATGGCATTTAACTAATCATATATGGAGTTTGAATTTGAATTTTGTATTTAAACCAACTTCATTTAATTGTGTTGCTAGTTGCATTAGCTCAATCAACAACATATTGCCATGTCATTATCATGCATCATGCTGTGCATTGCATTGATTGTGTTCCTTCTCTGTTGCCGGTGGTTGTCCCCTCTCGGTAGACGTTGTACCGACGCTGTGATCGTTGACACTAATGAAGACCCAATGATATCTTCAGAAGTTCCAGGCAAGCAAAACCCCCTTGTTCATTCCGATACAATCCCACTCTCTCGCTCCTGCTCTCTTTTACTGCATTAGGACAACAACGATTCAACTGTTACTCGCTGCGGTAGTTGAACCCTTATCCTCTGCATGACCTGTCATTGCCACAGTAAATAGATGAAACCCACTAGCATGAGTAGTTGTTGTTTGAGACCTGATGTGCCTACTCATTCATGCTTGTTTGTCATGCCTGCTATTGCTTAGAGTTGTGTCAGGTCTGATTCATCGGGGATGAATTGGAACAGTGATGAACATGTCCTACTGTGTGAGCTAAGTGTGTGAACACGATTTGGTAAAGGTAGCGGTGAGAGGCCATGTAGGAGTACATGGTGGGTTGTCTCACTGAAACTGTCCTCAGGAACTGAGTTCTGTGTTTGTGATCCATGAAACAGCTACTACCACACATTGGGCCCTGAAATATGACCCCGCTCGACTTACTGACCCCTCTCGTCCTCTGTCCAGGAGTTGCAACTAGTTTCTGGTGTTTATAGGATATGTGTTGGCGGCCGTGCGTAGCGCTGACCCTAGGGGTGGGCTATGATGCGGTAGATACACTGTGGCCGGGTATGCCGGGCGCCCGTTTGGCGTCTCGGGACCCTGTACACATCGTTTGGGGCCGTTGAGGACACCCCGGCCGGATTTCCTTGCGGATGGAACCCGAATAGGCGATAAACCTGGACTAGAGACTTGTGCGGTTAGTCAGGTCATGGTCTACACCCACGTCGGTTTTCGCTTGAAGTCTGCCGAGCACATGTCGTGTGCAGACGCTAAGTGGTGGAAACATGTGTGAAGAAGTACACCCCTGCAGGGTTATAAATGATCTATTCGAATAGCTGTGTCCGCGGTAAAGGACTTCTGGGTTGCCTATAACAGTTCATAGACAAGTGAAAGTGGATAATCTAAAATACGCAAGATAAGCGTGAGTGCTATGGATGGCGTTCTCGTAGGGAGACGGGAGCGGATCCATAGTGGTGTATTGATATGGTGAATATGTGGACTCGTGTGCGCCACCTCAAAAGAGTTGCTTGCAGTCGTAGTTCAGGTTAGCCACTGAGTCAAAGCTGGCTTGCTGCAGTTAAACTCCACCCCCCCTTTGTTGATACCGATGCATATGTAGCTAGTTCTGATGTAAGTCTTGCTGAGTACTTTTGTAGTCACGTTTGCTTAATTTATATTTTGCAGAGAGACTCCAGTCTCGCTAGTAGTTTCACGTGGACTTCGACGTTAGCTTGATACCTCAGCTACGATCTTGTGCCCTCGGCAGGATCTGGTAGATAGTCAGGCTTCTTAGCCTTTTTTATTTGTAGATGTCTGTACTCAGACATATTAAGCTTCCGCATGTGCTTTGTATTGTATGCTATGATTGTTGGGTCATGAGACCCATGTTTGTAATATCTCGCTCCTTGGAGCCTATTGAATAAATACTTGAGTTGTAGAGTTATGTTGTGATGCCATGTTGTATTTACATATATCGAGCATATTGTGTGTATGATTGAAATGCTTGGTATGTGTGAGATCTGACAATCTAGTTGTTTATCCTTGGCAGCCTCTCTTATGGGGAAATGTAGTCTAGTGCTTCCATGAGCCATAGTAGTCCGCTACAGCCCGGTTCACCGGAGTCCTGCTAGCCCAGCACTACCACTCAGGACACTTGACTGGCCGGCATGTGATTCACTTCGTTCCTGTGTCTGTCCCTTCAGGGAAATGTCACGCGGTGACATCCGGAGTCCTGTTAGCCCAGTGCTACAGTCCGGATTCGCACGATGCTGACCGACATGCTCGATGTTGATTCATGTATGCCTGTTCCCGTAAGTTAGTGCCACTTTGGGTTCACGACTAGTCATGTCGGCCCGGGTTCTCTGTCATATGGACGCTAGCGACATTATCATATACGTGAGCCAAAAGGCGCAAACGGTCCCGGGCCATGGTAAGGCGACACCCGTGGAAATACGGTGCGTGAGGCCGCAAAGTGATATGAGGTGTTACAGGCTAGATCGATGTGCCTTATAATCGGGGTCCTGACACCGACCTTGGCAACGTGCCAATAGTAGGGTTTTCACCCAGATCTGCTCGAGGACCCTCCATCCAGCATCAGTGCAGGGGTCCGCCACCGATCACCACCGCCGCGCATGGAGCAGGCTGCACCAGCCGGATCAGATCTGACCGGTGACTAGGCCTACCATGCCGCCGCCACAGTTGAGGCCAGATCTGATCTGACCCGACGCCGCCACGGACGCCGTCCCGATGAGGACGCCGTCATCTCTCCGTGGGGCCGCCACCCCGGATCCATAGATCACGGCCGCTACAGCCGCGCCGATCAGCTAGAAAAGGGCCTCGCTGCTGCCTTCCCTGGAGCCATCCGGACTTCGCCGGAGGGCGCCTCGGGCGGCGGCGAGGAGAGGAAGGTGCTGCTGGGGAGGAAGATGCGTCGGCGGGAAGGTGGCAGCGGAGGAGAGATCCTGCGTTGGGTGGTGGTGGTGGCCGCGGCGCTATATCTTGTCATGTGTTTGTGTGTCAGCAGGTTGATCTTGCTTGGTTCTTCCAAGTTCTTTGGGATTTCTTTCTACAGCTTTTGGTTCTATTGAGTATTTTGGGGTCTTTGTCGTTTCTTTGTTTGTGGTTGTGCACCGTTGTATCAAGTGATGTGAGCTTCTAAAATTTCTCTCTTCTTTATATGACGTTTTCTGAAAGTTTTGAGTTGCCTGTAAAGGGGACTGAAAGTGCCTCCAACTGCACCTGGATTGGATCCATCTTTTTTGGCCGATTTGCGGGTGACAGGACAGCAGTCTGATCCTTCTTGCTGCCTACGGATACGATTCTCTTAGCTGCTTTCGGGTCATCCGTTTTGTCTTGTCTGCCTACGATTGTTGGACACATTGGAGTACTCCAATCCTGGCCCTTTGGTATGTTTTCTATTCATCTTTTTGTCCGCAATGGTGCTCTGTGCTGGCATGCGAAGTCTCGGAATTATTGCAATGGAAGTGAAACCCAAAGTCTGCAGCGTCTGGGCGTTTGTTTGAAGCCTGAATTATTCTGCGTCATGTCCCCCGATTGTTCTCACTTGTCTATTACAGTACCTCCCATGATTGTTCTCGTTTGTCCACCAACTGAATCTTCAAGCAGTTGATGGATAAGTTTCTACATTCTCTTATTCTCGTTCTGGATCTGATTCCTTGTTGTGATTTACACTGCTTTTGACCCTTTTTCTGCTTCTCCGTTCACCTTTTTTTTTGCTGGGATGGTGCTCTGTCCTTTCATGCCAAGTCTCTGAAATTTTTGTAGTGGAACCCTGAAGCCTGGGTGTTTGCTTGAAATCTGAATTATTATGCATCATCTCCCATGATTTTTCTGACTTGTCAATTATCTGAATCTTAATCAGTTCATAGATAAGATTCTACATTTTCCTATTCTAGTTATGGATCCGATTCCTTGTTGTGATCTGCAGTGCTTTTGACCATACTTTTGCCTGGCAGCAATTGTTTGAGTTGTCAGTAAAATTCAATGTTCTAGTCATCTTCTGTCAGCAGTTGCTCTTGGTTCTGTTAAGTATTTTTGGGGGATTTTGCCTATTGTCAGTTTGTCACCAGTTGCTCCTGTGACTTTATATTTTGTCAGTAGTTGGGGTCTTAGATCTCAGTACCTGCTGTCAAACTCTTGAAAGGAAATGGCATAAGGCTAATAGTTTTCTTCCTTCGTTTAATTCTGCTTGTGCGTTCCTCTGTTATCTCTGGACTGGTTGATTCTCTGCATTGTCATGCGGAAGTTTATGAATTTTCGTAGCAGCATTCTGAGATCTTTAAGTAGACCTTTATATTGGCATATGGTGGTGGACTTATTAAACCAGATCGGATTGCCAGATCTTCAAGTGTACCGTTTGGATCTTACGACTATCGGTCGCCAACTGCCAGTTAACTGAAGTACCTTTAACCTTGTGGGGTATAGTAAAATTGCTCATAGATCGTCCTGTATGCCTCCAATGCCTAGTTTTGCCCAAGTTCCAACTCCAATCACTTTCGGCCGTTTGAGGTAGTCCAACGTACATCTCAAATGAAGTCATCAGATGATGGTCTTAACTAACTAAATAAATAGATAAGGACTTAGGACCACCACAAATAAAACACTGATCATTAACAAATCCTAAAAACCAAGTGAACACGCGATCAAATCAGAGCCTAAACTATGAGACCATTCGATATGATTAGGCAGCCTACCCACTCTAGCAACTTCTGAAATGAAACCGGCTATGGATTAGTGTAAATCGCAAACTCCCAATACCTTTATATTGGCATATGGTGGTGGTGGGAGTGGGATGCTGCTTTGGTTGTTGTGTTAGTGAATGCGTGCACGTAGTCGTGTTGCAAGTGAAGAGGGACACATACCATTTAAAGGCTATGGTCGATGGTTATTTAAAACTTAGCAGCGTCACCGAATGATTGAGATTTTGTTTTGCATGGCATCGTCCGGAGTTTTCATGATGTGCTTTCCTATAATGTGCTCCTTCAAATTGGAAGGCTAGTTTTGGCATATAGGAGTCCCATGTTTACATCACTTTATTTTCTAGTTGTTATATTTGCACAATATAGTCAATAAAGCACTGAACTATAGATGTGGTCAACAGGTGACTATTTTAATTATGATTCTCCATGAGACAACATGATGATTGTTTTGCACATACGTCGGCAGTTTCAACACATAAATAATTAATTTAGGAGATCTAAAAAATATATTATTTTTTAAATTATGAAATCAAGGAAATATATATGTGTAAAGAAGAACTATAAATCCTAGGCTTTGTTTACGAAATTATTGGAGGAACTACGGCTTAAGTCCACCCTGTAAAGCACCCTAGTTTTTGCATATTTGCAGTGATAGTATTGTAGCGTTCTAAAATCATGGTACAAGACATATTTGCAGACTACTCCAATTTGTTTGTTTGCTTTCTGCAATTTATTCCTGTTGATGTGACGTGAAAGTTTGGAGTGACAGTCTACGTCTTCTCCCTTTCTGGTAGCGATTGTTGGAGATTCTGATGTTGGGAAGTTTCAGTATATTGGTTATTTGTACTACTCCTACTCCTACTGCTTATCTTCTGATGCGAAGTCTTTGAATTTTTGTAGCGGAATCCTGAAATCTGTAGTGTCTTTGTGTTTGTTTCAAGTCTTAAGTACGTACTATTATGCATCATATCCCATGATTGTTCTCACTTGTCTACCATTTCCCATGGTTTTCCTGACTTGCCCATTATCTGAATCTTAATCAGTTCATGGATAAGATTCTACATTTTCTTATTCTGGTTCTGGATCCGATTCCTTGTTGTGATCTGCACAGATTTTGACCATTTTTTTCTTTGGCAGCAATTGTTGGAGGTGTCAGTAAAATTCAGTGTTCTGGTCATCCTCTGTCGGCAGTTGCTCTTGGTTGTGTTGAGTTTTTTTTGTTGGGATTTTTTCTATTGTCAGCGGTTGCTTTTGGTTATGTTAGTACAGTGGGACTTTGTATTTTTGTCAGAAGTTGGGGTCTTAGATATCAATGTCTGTTGTCGAACTGTTGAAAGAAAATGGTATAAGGCAGTCTGAGGTTTGGGAGCGGCAATGTCATGCGAAAGTTTTTCTGAATTTTGGGAGCGGCAGTCTGAGGTTTCTGTCAGTAACAGAGCCCTTGCAGTTGCTGGATAAGTTGTCCTCCATGTGATTGTTCCGACTGAATCTTAATCAATCAAAGGTGATGGTCTACTGTTTTTTCACTCGTGGGATGCACCGCTGGCTAAACAAAAGGTGGTGAGAGTTGTCTGCAAGTTTCTTTAACGAAAGTTTTTCTAAAGCATCTGTGCATATCACACGTGAGGGGGTGAGTTTGAGGAAGAAGGTGAGAAACACAGAGAGAGAGAGAGAGAGAGAGAGAGAGACAGAGAGAGAGAGAGAGAGACAGAGAGGTGATATTCAGAATGCCACTTCCTCATTCATGCCGTTCTCTCCTGAACTAGGCTGGGACATCTGCCTCACCTAGATGGGCTACAAGCGCACACACACTTACGGCCCAAGGCCACTGCAGTCCAACTTTTTTTCACTAAAAGAAAAGAAAAGAAGGTCTGACACTGTGGACGGCTTGTACTTGGATCGGATGCAGAATATCCTGCCTCAATAGATGATTGAGGGGCTTTGCCCGTTGTAATGAATCATACCGAGTTCCCATTCCAACTTGGTTCTGTTCTTCGTGGGGACTGTATCGACTTCGGAACTGTTCCTTGGTGCACATGGCATAACGATCCAATGATCTCAACCAAAGTTGCATTTCCCTTAACTGCTCATAGATCCCCCTGTATGCCTCCAATGCCTAGTATTGCCCGAGTTTCAACTCCAACCACTTGCGAACATTTTGAGGTAGTCTGGCATCTCGGAATGAACTCGCTAAGATGATAGTCTTATCAACAACAAACAAAAGTACAAAACTAAAAATAATAATTAGAAAACGGCATAGAACCACCACAATGTGAACAAATCCTAAAAGCCCAAATGAACATGCGATCGAATCGGATCCTAAACTATGAGAACAATCGATACGGTTAGGCAACCACCCACTCTAGCAACGCATCAAATCAAACTGGCTATGAACTAGTGTAATTCACAAAATTCCAAGACCTTTGTATTGGCATATGGTGGTGGCAGGAGTGGGATAATGCTTTGGTTGTTGTGTTAGTGAATGCATGAACACACTCGCGTTGCAAGTGAAGAGGTACATGGCCACCATTTAAAGGCTCAGGGCGATGTGTATTTAAAGCCCTGCATTGTCACCAATTAATTACGATTTGGTTTTGCTTGGCATTGTTCAGAGTTTTTATTTCCCTATCGTGTGCTTCATCAAATTGGAAGGTTAGTTTTGGCATATGGAAGTCCCATGTTTATATCGCTTTATTTTCTAGTTGTCATATTTTAGTAAATGAAGCGTTGAACATTAGGGAGTCAGACTGCACCTGCACTCATGCCGGAATTAACTCCGGTGAACGATGACAACGCCGGCAGCGAGGTGTGACCATATACACCCACCCCGACCGTTCCCTTCGTTGCTGAACTTCCAAATTTTTCAGTGCTTAACACCCCTGTTGGGATGGTGCCTTGTCCGATGATGAGAAGTTTCTGAATGTTTGTGGGGCAACCCGGATGTTTGCTTCAAGTCTTAATGATCCCATGAAAAAAAAAACAATCTTAACGAAGGCGATCACGGCAAGGGGTCGGGCTCCTCCTCCGCCTTCGGCCGACCCCGTCATCCACATTGACGGCAAAGCGGCCAGCCACGCCCTAAACATGTTCGATGAAATGGCCGGGAGGTAATCTTTTTCTTTTGCTTGCTTTGCTCCGTTCATCTATGCTTCGGCCGTTTGGAATACTTGCTTGAGCTTTGGCCATTGATTTTTGTAGCCAAAATGTGTCCTACACATATACAGAGATGTTGGCCGAGAGCACGGTGAATTTGAGTGCCCCCCTTGGCGATTTCGATGCATCATACGTCGAGGTCGACGCGGAGGTGAATGATGAGAATGAAGATGATGATGAAGTGCAAGAGATCGAGGAGGCCGACTATGATGCTAGGGTGGGGAGGAACGGTAACTACACGGAGACGGAGGATGTTAAAGCATGGGAAAACATCTCTCTTGACTCCATTGCTGGCAAAGGATCAAACCTATGACAACTATTGGAAAAGGATCAAAGACAAATTTCATTAAATGATGCCATTCCCATCAAGCCGGAGCTTGAAGGGCCTTCAAGGCCGTTGGGAGACCATCAACAAAGCTAGCGGTCGTTGGGCCAGATGCTTGGAGCAAGTGCGGAATGCACCACCAAGTGGCGTCACTATTGATGATTTTTTTTGGAAATGGAGGCAAGCCCCCGGCCTCTGCATTATGAAGATGCATGCAACCATTTTATTAAGAATCCACAAAGTAGCGACAAAAAAGGTCCAAATAGCTCGCAAACGGAGCAAAGCAAATAAGAAAATTACATGCTGACACCAGCCGATATGGTAATATGTAGGATAATTAAGCTCCCTAGACTCCTATCCTGTTATGCGAGCGCCATCCGAACCGGTTGAATATAGCCCGAGCTACCATCTCCCATTGGTTGTACCCAGTAACCAAAGGCTCTCTGGAGTCCATAGGAGTGAGTAAGGACCACACATGTATCCAAGCTGTAGCTCTGAAGATAACTTGCAAGAAAGTTAAAGAGTGTTGTCTTTTAAAGATCATATCATTCCTGCAGTTCCATATAGCCCATAATAGCGCACATATTCCAATCCGAATACGAGCCGCAGTAATCTGTTCAACCCCAGCTAACCACGTCCCAAACAACGACGCAATATCGACTGGAGGAGTAATGTTGAAAGCTATATGAATCGTTCTCCAAAGTAATTTGGCAAGTGGGCATTCAAGAAATAAGTGTTGTATTGTTTCATCATGATCACAAAAACAGCACCGTGAACTCCCTACCCATCGCCTTTTAATTAAGTTATCCTTTGTGAGTATCATTTGCTTGTGGACAAACCACATAAATATTTTAATCCGCAAAGGAACCTTAACCCTCCAGATGTGTAGTGATCTTGAGATTGGGCCAGAATTAATCAAATCCAAGTAGAAAGATTTCACCGTAAAGATCCCGTTCTTATCTAACTTCCATTGTATCGAATCCGGCTGGTCAGAGAGTTGAACTTCTATCAATCTCCGAACCAAGTGCATCCAGGCATTCCATCGCTCACCAACTAACGCACGTCGAAACTGGATATTCAGGGGAATAATTTGAAGAATTGTGCCTAGTAATCTTCCTTACGTTGCGCAAGATTATAAAGGGTGGGGTATTGGACGGCCAGAGGCGTGTATCCTAACCAAGTGTCCTCCCAAAATCTTGTGGACATCCCATTGCCAACCAAGAATTTGACCCTACCAAAGAACAAGTCATTCGTTCGCATAAGTCCTTTCCAGAATGGCGAATCAGTTGGTCTCATGGTAACCTGGGCTAATATTTTGGATTGTAGATACTTATTTCGCAAGATTTGTGACCACATACCCTCCGGCTCTGTCTCTAGCCTGTAAAGCCATTTGCTCACAAGGCATTTATTCTTAATCTCTAAATTCTCAATACCGAGACCCCTTTGGTATTTAGGTCGGCAGAGAATATCCCATCGCGCAAGATGGTATTTCCTCTTGGCCTCATCGGACTGCCAAAAGAAACGAGATCTAAAGAAATCAAGACGCTTCCGGACTCCTTTCGGAATTTTGAAGAACGAAAGAAGAAACATCGGCATACTAGTCGGTACCGAATTAATCAGGACTAGCCGACCTCCATATGACATAAGCTTGCCTTTCCAGCAACTTAGTTTCTTTTAAATTCGTTCTTCAATACACTTGCATTCTTTATTGGATAGTTTACGGTGATGAATTGGTATGCCCAAGTAATTGAATGGTAAAGCACCTAATTCACATCCGAACAATTGTCTAGAAGTGTGTTCCTCGTCTTTGGCCTTCCCAAAGCAGAATGACTCGCTCTTATGAAAATTAATTTTTAATCCTGACAGTTGTTCGAAGAGACATAAGATGAGTTTCATATTACGTGCCTTAGCCATATCATGTTCCATGAATAGAATATTGTCGTCCGCATATTGTAGAATGGATACCCCTCCATCGACTAGATGAGGAACTAAGCCTTCTACATGGCCATGCTGTTTGGCCCTGCCAATAAGGACGGCTAGCATGTCAGCCACAATATTAAATAGAAGAGGAGACATGGAATCCCCTTGTCTCAGCCCCTTATGAGTCTGGAAATAATGACCTATGTCATCATTCACCTTGACTCCTACACTACCTTTCTGGACTTGGGTATCTACTTGGTGCCTCCAGGTTTCACTAAAGCCCTTCATGCGCATTGCCCGCTGAAGAAAAGGCCACTTGACTTTATCATATGCCTTTTCAAAATCCACTTTGAAGATAACCCCATCTAGTTTCTTCGAGTGGATCTCGTGAATCGTTTCATGCAAGACGACCACCCCTTCTAGTATGTGTCGCCCTGACATAAACGCTGTTTGATTTGGTTGGACCACATGTTGAGCAATTTGTGTCAATCTATTGGTTCCAACCTTTGTAAAAATTTTGAAACTCACATTTAGCAAACAAATGGGCCTGAATTGTTCTATCCGAATTGCCTCCTCTTTCTTTGGTAGAAGCGTTATCGTACCAAAGTTGAGATGGAACAACTCCAAGTGACCGTTGAAGAAATCATGAAACATAGGCATAAGATCATCTTTAATAATATGCCAACATTTCTTATAGAATTCAGCAGGAAACCCATCTGGTCCCGGTGCTTTATTCGGTTTCATTTGTGTAATTGCCTGAATAACCTCTTTTTCAGTAAACGGGGCAGAGAAGAAGTCATTCTCCGCTGCCTGTAATTGAGGTATGTCCTCAAGCCTGGATTCATCCAGTGCCACCTTGCTTGTATTAGAGGGGGTCCAAAAAGTTGCTTATAATAATTAGAGATATATGCTTTCAGATTTTCGTGCCCCACAAGTGTCCCCTCGCCCTGTTCAAGCTGGATAATCTTCTTCTTTCTATGTTTGCCATTTGCAACCATATGGAAGAATTGTGTATTATCGTCCCCTTGGACAACCTAAAGTGTTTTAGCACGCAATGCCCACTTGAGCTCCTCTTCTCTCAACAGAGCTCGTAGGCCTTGCTCAGCTTCAGACTTGGATGTTTGCTCATTAACCGAAAGAAGAGTGGCTTCAGCCTTTAAGTCAAGTGCCTCAATTAATTTGGTAAGACACTCTCTTTCGTGTTTGTAAATCCCACTCTCATTTCTGGCTCAACCTCTCAAGAACTGTCGGAGATGTCTAATCTTGTTTTGCCATCTCTCAACATGCGTCCTTCCACTAATCGGCTTAGCCCATTCGCGTGCAATGAGTTCCAAAAATCCTTCTCTCTCAAACCAGCTTTGTTCGAAGGAGAAAACATTTTTGTTTGCCACATGGGTAGCCTCACCCGAGTCTAAAAATAATGGTGTATGATCTGAGATCGCTCTCTGCATCGCATGAACCGACACCAAATGATATTTTTGTTCCCACTCCACACTCGCAAGCACCCTATCCAACTTTTCATAAGTCGGAATGGGTAACGAGTTGGCCCATGTAAACTGTCTACCAGTGAGTTCAATTTCTCTCAAATTAAGACTCTCGATAATCATGTTAAACATCATAGACCAACGACCATCAAAATTGTCATTATTCTTTTCATCTCTCCTCCTGATAATATTAAAATCTCCCCACAAGGATTGGCAGATTTTCATTTCCACAAATCCGCACTAAATCAGTTAAAAAGTCTGGTTTGAATTCAGGTTGTGCTGCCCCGTAAAGAGCAACAAGAGACCACCGAAACCCGTCTAGTTTTGATCTCACCCTAAACTTAACCGAAAAGTCCCCCTGGACCACATTAAGTACCTCAAGCGTCTCACACCACACTCCTAGCAAAATCCCACCGGATCTTCCTCTAGGAGGTAAGATGTGCCAGTCAAAATAGATACCATTGGATAGATTTTGAAGAAATTGTTAAGTAAAATTATTGCGTCCTGTCTCCAACAGTGCAATAAATTCCAGATGTTTTTCTATCGTTGTCTCCGCTAAGAACCTTTGTTTAGCCAAGTCAGCTAGACCTCTGCTATTCCAAAAGAGTCCCTTCATAAGTCATCACGAAATTTTTTCTTAAGATTAACTCGAGTACTTCTACGTATCGCCGAGGTAGGATAAATTTTCCGCTTCCAGGATCGTTTGGGCTTTTCCCCAACACCCTATGGGAGAGTAGGATCGGCTACGACAGAAACCGCGCCCTCCATCATGAGAGGCTGTACTATGTCAGTAGTCTCCGACCCCTCTGATACGTCTCCAACGTATCTATAATTTTTGATTGCTCCATGCTATATTATCTACTGTTTTGGACATTATTGGGCTTTATTATCCACTTTTATATTATTTTTGGGACTAACCTATTAACCGGAGGCCCAGCCCAGAATTGCTGTTTTTGCCTGTTTTAGGGTTTCGAAGAAAAGGAATATCAAACGGAGTCCAAACGGAATGAAACCTTCGGGAATGTTATTTTCTCACCGAATACAACTCAGGAGACTTGGACCCTACGTCAAGCCAATTAACAGGAGGCCACGAGGTAGGGGCGCGCGCCCTCCACCCTCGTGGGCCCCCTGTTGCTCCACCGACATACTTCTTCCTCCTATATATACCCACGTACCCCCAAACGATCAGATACAGAGCCAAAAACCTAATTCCACCGCTGCAACTTTCTGTATCCATGAGATCCCATCTTGGGGCCTGTTCCGGAGCTCCGCCGGAGGGGGCATCGATTACGGAGGGCTTCTACATCATCATCCAAGCACCTCCGATGAAGCGTGAGTAGTTTATTTCAGACCTACGGGTCCATAGTTAGTAGCTAGATGGCTCCTTCTATCTTTTTGGATCTCAATACAATGTTCACCCCCTCTCTCATGGAGATCTATTCGATGTAATCTTCTTTTTGCGGTGTGTTTGTTGAGACCGATGAATTGTGGGTTTATGATCCAATCTATCTATGAATAATATTTGAATCTTCTCTGAATTCTTTTATGTATGATTGGTTATCTTTGCAAGTCTCTTCGAATTATCAGTTTGGTTTGGCCTACTAGATTGGTTTTTCTTGCCATGGGAGAAGTGCTTAGCTTTGGGTTCGCTCTTGCGGTGTCCTTTCCCAGTGACAGAAGGGGCAGCAATGCACGTATTCTATTGTTGCCATCGAGGATAACAAGATGGTTTTTTTATCATATTGCATGAAACTATCCCTCTACATCATGTCATCTTGCTTAAGGCGTTACTCTATTTTTAACTTAATACTCTAGATGCATGCTGGATAGCGGTCGATGAGTGGAGTAATAGTAGTAGATGCAGGCAGGAGTCAGTCTACTTGTCTCGGACGTGATGCCTATATACATGATCATACCTAGATATTCTCATAACTATGCTCAATTCTGTCAATTGCTCAACAGTAATTTGTTCACCCACCGTAGAATACTTATGCTCTTGAGAGAAGCCACTAGTGAAACCTATGGCCCCGGGTCTCTTTCTCATCATATAAATCTCCATCACTTTATTATTGCTTTGCTTTTACTTTGCCTTTTACTTTTCACTTTGCATCTCTATACCAAAATACCAAAAATATTATTTATCATCTCTATCAGATCTCACTTTCGTAAGTGACCGTGAAGGGATTGACAACCCCTAAGCGCGTTGGTTGTGTTGAGCTATTGTTTTTGTGTAGGTACAAGGGACCCACACGTAGCCTCATACTGGATTGATACCTTGGTTCTCAAAAACTGAGGGAAATACTTACGCCACTTTGCTGCATCATCCTCTCCTCTTCGGGGAAATCCAACGTAGTGCTCAAGAGGTAGCAAGAAAAATTTCTGGCGCCGTTGCCGGGGAGTCTGCGCAAAAGTCAACATACCAAGTACCCATCACAATCCCTATCTCCCGCATTACATTATTTGCCATTTGCCTCTCGTTTTCCTCTCCCCCACTTCACCCTTGCCGTTTTATTCTCCCTATCTCTCTATCCTCCCTCTCTTTCTCTATTTGCCTCTTTTTGCCCATTTGCCTTTTGTTTGCTCGTGCGTTGGATTGCTTGTTTGTCGCGATGGCTCAAGATAATACTAAATTGTGTGACTTCACCAATACCAACAATAATGATTTCCTTAGCACTCCGATTGCTCCTCTCACCGATGCTGAATCTTGTGAAATTAATGCTGCTTTGCTGAATCTTGTCATGAAAGATCCGTTTTCCGGCCTTCCTAGTGAAGATGCCGCTACCCATCTGAATAGCTTCGTTGATTTGTGTGACATGCAAAGGAAGAAATATGTCGATAATGATATTGTTAAATTGAAGCTATTTCCTTTTTCGCTTAGAGATCGTGCTAAAGCTTGGTTTTCATCTTTGCCTAAAAATAGTATTGATTCATGGAACAAGTGCAAAGATGCTTTTATCTCTAAGTATTTTCCTCCCGCTAAGATCATCTCTCTTAGAAATGATATTATGAATTTTAAGCAACTTGATCATGAACATGTTGCACAAGCTTGGGAGAGAATGAAATTAATGATACGTAATTGCCCTACTCATGGTTTGAATTTGTGGATGATTATACAAATTTTTTATGCCGGATTGAATTTTGCTTCTAGAAATCTTTTAGATTCGGCCGCGGGAGGCACTTTTATGGAAATCACTTTAGGAGATGCTACTAAACTCCTAGATAATATTATGGTTAATTATTCTCAATGGCACACTGAAAGATCCACTAATAAAAAAGTGCATGCGATAGAAGAAATTAATGTTTTGAGTGGAAAGATGGATGAACTTATGAAATTATTTGCTACTAAGAGTGTTTCTTCTGATCCTAATGATATTATTTTGTCTACTTTGATTGAGAATAATAATGAATCTATGGATGTGAATTTTGTTGGTAGGAACAATTTTGGTAACAACGCGTATAGAGGAAATTTCAATCCTAGGCCTTATCCTAGTAATCCCTCTAATAATTATGGTAATTCCTACAACAATTCTTATGGAAATTATAATAACATGCCCTCTGATTTTGAATATAATATTAAATAATTTATTTCTTCGCAAAAGAATTTTAATGCTATGATTGAAGAAAAATTGCTTAAGATTGATGATTTGGCTAGGAACGTTGATAGAATTTCTCTTGATGTTGATTCTTTAAAGATTAGACCTATTCCTCCTAATAATGATATCAATGAGTCTCTCAAAGCCATGAGAATTTCCATTGATGAGTGCAAGGAAAGAACCGCTAGCACGCGTGCTATGAAAGATGCCTTTATTAAAGCGTGTTCTTCTAGTTCCTATGAAAATAATGATGAAGATCTAAAAGTTATTGATGTGTCCCCTATTAAATATTTGTTTTGCAATATTAATCTTGATAATGATGGGACTGAATATGATCCACCTTTACCTAGAAGGCGTTCTAAAAATTCGAAGTATTTAGATCTTGATGGTGAAATTTATAAAAGTGGGATTAAAAGAAATAAAACCCTAGATGATGCTAAACCCACTATATTGGATTTCAAGGAATTTAATTATGAAAATTGCTCTTTGATTGATTGTATTCCCTTGTTGCAATCCGTGCTAAATTCTCCTCATGCTTATAGCCAAAATAAAGCCTTTACCGAACATATCGTTGTTGCCTTGATGCAATCTTATGAAGAAAAACTTGAGTTGAAAGTTTCTATCCCTAGAAAACTTTATGATGAGTGGGAACCTACTATTAAAATTAAAATTAAAGATTATGAGTTTTATGCTTTGTGTGATTTGGGTGCTAGTGTCTCTACTATTCCCAAAACTTTGTGTGATTTGCTAGATTTCCGTGATTTTGATGATTGCTCTCTAAACTTGCATCTTGCGGATTCCACTATTAAGAAACCTATGGTAAGAATTAATGATGTTCTTATTGTTGCAAATAGGAATTATGTGCTCGTAGATTTTATCGTTCTTTATATAGATTGCAATCCTTCTTGCCCTATTATTCTTGGTAGACCTTTCCTTAGAACGGTTGGTGCAATTATTGATATGAAGGAAGGGAATATTATATTTCAATTTCCATTAAAAAAGGGCATGGAACACTTCCCTATAAAGAAAATAAAATTACCATATGAATCTATCATGAGAGACACTTATTGATTGCCTACCAAAGATGGCAATATCTAGACCTATTCTTGCTTGTTATGCCTAGCTAGCGGCGTTAAACGATAGCGCTTGTTGGGAGGCAACCCAATTTTATTTTTATTCCTTGCTTTTTGCTCCTGTTTAGTAATAAATAAATTATTTAGCCTCTGTTTTGGTTGTGTTTTTTTGTTTTCAATTAGTGTTTGTGCCAAGTAGAACCGTTGGGAAGACGTGGGGAAAATCTTGTTGAACTTGCTGTAAAAAACAGAAACTTTAGCGCTCACGAGAACTGCTGTAATTTTTATTTGGAGAGTGCTATTTAGTTAATTCTTTTTGAAGATGATTAATAGATAAATTCCTCACGTCCAGAAATTTATTTTAGAATTTTTGGGGTTCCAGATCTTGCGCTAGCTACAAATTACTACAGACTGTTCTGTTTTTAACAGATTCTGTTTTTTGTGTGTTGTTTGCTTATTTTGATGAATCTATGGCTAGTAAAATAGTTTATGAACCATAGAGAAGTTGGAATACAGTAGGTATAACACCCATATAAATAAATAATGATTTAATTACAGTACCTTGAAGTGGTCTTTTGTTTTTTCTTTCGCTAACGGAGCTCACGAGATTTTCTACTTTAAGTTTTGTGTTGTGAAGTTTTCAAGTTTTGGGTAAAGATTTGATGGATTATGGAACAAGGATTGGAAAGAGCCTAAGCTTGGGGATGCCCATGGCACCCCCAAGATAATCTAAGGACACCTAAAAGCCAAATCTTGGGGATGCCCCGGAAGGCATCCCCTCTTTCGTCTACTTCTATCGGTAACTTTACTTGGAGCTATATTTTTATTCACCACATGATATGTGTTTTGCTTGGAGCGTCTTGTATTATTTGAGTCTTTGCTTGTTAGTTTACCACAATCATCCTTGCTGTACACACCTTTTTAGAGAGCCATACATGATTGGAATTTGATAGAATACTCTATGTGCTTCACTTATATCTTTTGAGCTTTATAATTTTGCTCTAGCGCTTCACTTATATCTTTTAGAGCACGGTGGTGGATTTGTTTTATAGAAACTATTGATCTCTCATGCTTCACTTAGATTATTTTGAGAGTCTTAATAGCATGGTAATTTTTTTAAAATCCTAATATGCTTGGTATGCAAGATTAATAATTAAACTTTCTTATGAGTGTGTTGAATACTAAGAAAAGTTTGATGATTGATGATTGTTTTGAGATATGGAGGTAATAATATAAAAGTCATGCTAGTTGAGTAGTTGTGAAATTGAGAAATACTTGTGTTTAGTTTTGAAAGTCCCATAGCATGCACGTATGGTAAACTTTATGCAACAAATTTGAAACATGAGGTGTTATTTGTTTGTCTTCCTTATGAGTGGCGGTCGGGGGCGAGCGATGGTCTTGTCCTACCAATCTATCCCCCTAGGAGCATGCGCGTAGTACCGAGGTTTTTGATGACTTGTAGAGTTGCAATAAGTATGTGAGTTCTTTATGACTAATATTGAGTGCATGGATTATACGCACTCTCACCCTTCCATCCTTGCTAGCCTCTTCGGTACCGTGCATTGCCCTTCCTCACATTGAGAGTTGGCGCAAACTTCGCAGGTGCATCCAAACCCCGTGATATGATACACTCTTTCACACATAAACCTCCTTATATCTTCCTCAAAACAGCCACCATACCTACCTATTATGGCATTTCCATAGACATTCCGAGATATATTGCCATGCAACTTTCCGTCATTCCGTTCATCATGACACATTCATCATTGTCATATTGCTTAGCATGATCATGTAGTTGACATAGTATTTGTGGAAAAGCCACCGTTCATAATTCTTTCATACATGTCACTCTTGGTTCATTGCATATCCCGGTACGCCGCCGGAGGCATTCATATAGAGTCATCTTTGTTCTAGTATCGAGTTGTAAATAAATAGAAGTGTGATGATCATCATTTTCTAGAGCATTGTCCCAAGTGAGGAATA